>NC_050077.1:39193831-39391196 GCF_009764565.3 Dermochelys coriacea
CTCAGATCACAATAGGCATGTCTGCTTGCAGATCTCTTTTGTGCTTATATTTTTGGTCTAGACCTGTTGGCATAATCAGTAACACTGAAGTGTTGGCCTCAATGGCAGTCCCTGAACTTTAACTGACGCCTTGTCTACACTATGAAATTAGGTCGAATTTTATAGAAGTTGGTTTTGGAGAAAGCGTTTTTATACAGTCGATTGTGTGTGTCCCCACACAAATGCTCTAAGTGCATGTAGTCGGCGGAGTGTGTCCACAGTACCGAGGCAACCGTCGACTTCCGGAGTGTTGCACTGTGAGTAGCTATCCCACAGTTCCTGCAGTCTCCGCCATCCAATTGAATTCTGGGTAGAAATCCCAATGCCTGATGGGGCTAAAACATTGTTGCGGGTTGTCAAGGTTCCTTCCCCACTCTGAACTCTAGGGTACAGATGTGGGGACCTGCATGAAAACCTCCTAAGCTTACTTTTACCAGCTTAGGTTAAAACTTCCCCAAGGTACAAACTATTTTACCCTTTGCCCTTGGACTTCCACTGCCACCACCAAATATCCGGGTTTATTTTTGAGAAAGCATTGTTTGGAAACATCTTTCCCCCCAAAATCCTCACCAAAACCTTGCACACCCCTGCCTGGGGAAGGCTTGATAAAAATCCTCACCAATTTGCATAGGTGACCACAGACCCAAACCCTTGGATCTTAAGAATAATGAAAAAAGCATTCAATTTCTTACAAGAAAAATTTTAATATAAGAAAAGGTAAAAAGAATCACCTCTGTAAAATCAGGATGGTAAATACCTTATAGGGTAATTAGATTCAAAACATAGAGAATCCCTCTAGGCAAACCTTAAGTTACAAGAACGACACAAAGACAAGAATATCCATTCTATTCAGCACAGTCTAATTTCTCAGCCATTTAAAGAAATCATAATCTAACGCATATCTAGCTAGATTACTTACTAAATTCTAATACTCCATTCCTGATCTCTCCCCGGCAAAAGCATTACCCAGACAGACAGACCCTTTGTTTCTCCCTCCCTCCAGCTTTGAAAATATCTTGTTTCCTCATTGGTCATTGTGGTCAGGTGCCAGCGAGGTTATCCTAGCTTCTTAACCCTTTACAGGTGAAAGGATTTTTCCTCTGGCCAGGAGGGATTTTAAAGGTGTTTACCCTTCCCTTTATATTTATGACATGCCCCCCAAATCACAGCTAGGGTGAAACACTGGCTGGGATTTCTTCCTGGAGCTCCAGGAAAAAACAGAGTTAATAAGATACATGCACCTCTAAATATACTACCAAGTATGTAAAGACTAACAATATTTTCCACATCTCAAGGACGATTTTAACCACTTGATTCGGGGAAACTTTCACGGGAGAGTGCATCAGCCACTTTGTTAGAAGCTCCTGAGATGTGTTGGATGTCAAAATCAAAATCTTGGAGAGCTAAACTCCACCGAATAAGTTTTTTGTTATTTCCCGTGGCGGTATGAAGCCACTGTAGCGCAGCATGGTCGGTTTGCAGGTGGAAACGCCGTCCCCAAACATATGGGCGTAGCTTTTCCAGAGGGTAGACAATGGCATAACATTCTTTTTCACTGACTGACCAGTTGCTTTCTCTCTCAAGACAGTTTTTTGCTGAGAAACACTACAGGATGGAATTCTTGATCCGGTCCTTCCTGCATTAAAACTGCTTCCACACCATGCTCGGACGCATCTATGGTTACTAGGAACGGTTTGTCAAAGTCTGGGGCCCTTAGTACAGGGTCAGACATGAGTGTCACTTTAAGTTGGTTAAAGGCCTTCTGACACTCTTCGGTCTACTGAAAGGCATTTGGCTGTTTCTTTTTGGTTAGGTCTGTCAGTGGGGCGGCGATTTGGCTGTATTGCGGTACAAATCATCTGTAATAACCGGCCACGCCTAAGAAGGATTGAACCTGTTTCTTTGACTTTGGGACAGGCCACTTTTGGATAGCATCCACTTTGGCCTGTAGGGGGTTGATAGTTCCTTGACCCACCTGGTGTCCAAGGTAAGTCACTCTGTTTAGGCCTATTTGACACTTCTTAGCCTTAACAGTCAGTCCTGCCTCCTTATGCGCTCAAAGACTTTTTGTAGATGTTCCAGGTGTTCTGCCCAGGAATCCGAAAATATGGCCACATCGTCAAGGTAGGCAACTGCATAGTTTCCTAATCCCGCTAGGAGACCATCTACAAGTCTTCGGAAGGTGGCGGGTGCATTCCGCAGCCTGAAAGGGAGTACATTAAATTCATACAGCCTGACATATGTGGTGAAGGCTGATCTTTCCTTGGCAGATTCATCTAGCGGTACCTGCCAGTACCCCTTGGTTAAGTCCAAGGTAGAGATGAACTGGGCCAATCTCAGTTTCTCTAATAGTTCATCTGTGCGTGGCATTGGATGGATGTCTGGGCCAGTTACAGCATTTAGCTTATGGTAGTCCATGCAAAAACATATCTCCGGCCATCGGGTGGCAAAATCCATGAAAGTCAGTATGTACTGCTTTCCTCTGGGTGTCTTTTTCGGATACCTAGAATATCCACAGCTAATCGCTGAAATGGAACTTCAATGATGGGGAGTGGCTGGACAGGGGCTTTGACCTGGTCTTGGGGTTTTCCCACTTTTTGGCATATCTCACAAGAGCGGACATAGGTAGAAACATCCTTGCCCATTCCCTCCCAGTGGAATGACCTCCCCAACCTCCCTGTTCACCCCAGCATGGCCACTAGGATGATTGTGGGCTAAGCTCAAGAGCTTGACCCGGTACTTAGTTGGAACTACCAACTGTCTCTGAGGATGCCAGTCTTCCGGGTGTCCACCAGAAAGAGTTTCCTTATATAAAAGTCCTCTTTCTACAACAAACCTGGATCGATTAGAAGAGCAGAGAGGCGGTGGGTTGCTCCGTGCCGCCGTCCAAGCTCTCTGGAGGCTTTCATCTACTTCCTGTTCAGCCTGGAACTGTTCCCTTGATGCTGGAGACATCAGTTCCTCATTGGATTGTGGACCTATTCTTGGTCCCTCTGGAAGCGATGTAGGGGATGAGGCTATTTCTGTTGACTGTGAACCGCTCTCCACTGGTGCACTAATTTGGGGTTCAGGCTCTGGCTGAGCCTCTTGTGTAGGGTTATCGGCTCCTGCCGGTTCAGGTTCGGTGGGGCCCTCTGGGGTTGGGGTTGCAAGTACTGGATTCAGTGCTGGCAATGGGTCTGGTGCTGGTTGTTCCGCCAGTTCTGGTTCTGGGACTGGCTCTGTCTGGGTCTCTGGGACTGGATCCACTACTGCTGTTGCAGACTGGGCCTGGGGTCCGGGTCCATCACCTCTGACTGGGTCCTGGTAGGAGTTTCCAGAACAGCGCTCGGCGTGACGGCTGGTTTAGTCTGGCTGCGGGTGACCATTCCCACCCTTTTGGCTGACTTCACATGATTGGCCAAGTCTTCCCCCAACAGCATGGGGATGGGATAATCATCATAGACTGCAAAAGTCCACGTTCCTGACGAGCCCTTGTACTGGACAGGCAACTTGGCTGTAGGCAAATTGAAAGAGTTGGACTTGAAGGGTTGAATCGTCACTTGGATCTCTGGGTTGATTAAATTGGGGTCCACTAAGGAAGCATGGATAGCCGACACCTGTGCTCCAGTGTCCCTCCACGCAGCAACCTTCTTCCCGCCCACACTCACAGTTTCCCTCTGCTCCAAGGGTATCTGGGAGGTATCTGGGCCTGAGAACCTCTGGTGTGATTCCGGTGCAATGAACTGTAATCTGTTGGGGTTCTTGGGGCAGTTTGCCTTCACATACCCCGGCTCGTTACATTTAAAACATCGTCCAGCTGACGGGTCACTGAGGCGAGGTGGGTTGCTGGAGAACGGTGTGGTGGGATGATAAGGTGGCTGGAGGGTTCCTTGGGGGGTAGATGCGGCCTTGGGCGGCCCCCAGTAGTAGGGTGTGGTCTGAGCTTGTCCCTTCTGGTATCCGCTCCAACTGTGACCAGTTTTTTTCTTCTCTGCCACCTCCACCCATTTGGCTCCAATCTCCCCCACCTCGATTACAGTTTTGGGCTTCCCATCTAGGACGTATCTTTCTATTTCCTCAGGAACACCCTCTAAGAATTGCTCCATTTGCATTAGGAAGTGCAAATCTTTTGGAGATTTAACACTTGCTCCTGATATCCAGGCATCCCAGTGTTTCACAATGTGGTAGGCATGTCGGGTAAATGACACATCTGGTTTCCACCTTAGGTCTCTGAACCGTCGATGGGAATGCTCGGGGGTTAGCCCCATTCTGACTCTCGCCTTGGTTTTAAACAGTTCATACTGGTTCATGTGTTCCTTAGGCATTTCAGCTGCCACCTCAGCTAAGGGTCCACTGAGCTGTGGCTTCAGCTCTACCATGTATTGGTCTGTAGAGATGATGTACCCAACGCAGGCCCTTTCGAAGTTTTCTAAGAAGGCCTCAGTATCATTGCCTGTCTTGTAGGTGGGGAACTTTCTGGAATGGGAAGTGGTACCTGGAGAAGGATTGCTAGGGTTTGTTGGTATATTCTGCTGAGCCTTTGCCCTCTCCATCTCCAGTGCATGCTTCCTCTCTTTTTCCTTCTCCTCCTCCCCATGCTTCCTCTCCTTTTCCTTCTCCTCCTGTTCTTTGGCCCTTGCCTCCAGTTCTTTGTCCTCGGCCTCCATTGCTCTCCTGTGGGCAGCCGCTTTGTGGTGTTCTGCCTCTTTCACTGCCTCCCTGTCTTTGTCCTTTGCCTCCATTTCTCTCCGCAGGAGTTCTATCTGTCTTTCGTGTTCCTTTTGTTTTTCCTCAGCCTCAAATCTGGCTAATTCCAGCTTTTGTTGAACCGTGGAGTCTGTCATCCTAACCTCTCTGTTTTTAACTAACTTTACACCTGAGGTTTAAAAATAAAACAAACAAAACTTGGCTTGTAAAATTTTGCTGTGCTGAATATGATACCTATGTTCTCTGATAGTGATTGTCAACCTACAGAGAAATCCAAAAAAAAAAAAAAAACCTAACACTTTTGGCTCCAGGAAAATAGGCAGAAAACCCCTCTAGTTGCTCTTAGGGGGGAAAAAACCTTCAGGTCTGTGAAGACTGGTGAATTTCCCTGCAGGAGGTTAACTATCCTGCTTTTAGATAGAGAAAACTCCAGCTCACAAAAGGCAATTCCCTTTTGTCTCTGCTTTGGGGCGAGAGCAGAGACAAGACGGACTCCAACTACTTCCAGTTGGAAACCTGCTTTCCAGCAGCCCAAAGGAAAAAAAAAATTTCCTTTTCAAATCTGTGCTTCTGGTTCAAAAAAAATCTCAAAATGATTTCAAGTTAATCCCACTGCTCTGCCACCATGTCAAGGTTCCTTCTCCACTCTGAACTCTAGGGTACAGATGTGGGGACCTGCATGAAAACCTCCTAAGCTTACTTTTACCAGCTTAGGTTAAAACTTCCCCAAGGTACAAACTATTTTACCCTTTGCCCTTGGACTTCCACTGCCACCACCAAATATCCGGGTTTATTTTTGAGAAAGCGTTGTTTGGAAACGTCTTTCCCCCCAAAATTCTCACCAAAACCTTGCACACCCCTGCCTGGGGAAGGCTTGATAAAAATCCTCACCAATTTGCATAGGTGACCACAGACCCAAACCCTTGGATCTTAAGAATAATGAAAAAAGCATTCAATTTCTTACAAGAAGAATTTTAATATAAGAAAAGGTAAAAAGAGGATGGTAAAATCTGTAAAATCAGGATGGTAAATACCTTATAGGGTAATTAGATTCAAAACATAGAGAATCCCTCTAGGCAAAACCTTAAGTTACAAGAAAGACACAAAGACAAGAATATTCATTCTATTCAGCACAATCTAATTTCTCAGCCATTTAAAGAAATCATAATCTAACGCATATCTAGCTAGATTACTTACTAAGTTCTAATACTCCATTCCTGATCTCTCCCCGGCAAAAGCATCACCCAGACAGACAGACCCTTTGTTTCTCCCTCCCTCCAGCTTTGAAAGTATCTTGTTTCCTCATTGGTCATTGTGGTCAGGTACCAGCGAGGTTATCGTAGCTTCTTAACCCTTTACAGGTGAAAGGATTTTTCCTCTGGCCAGGAGGGATTTTAAAGGTGTTTACCCTTCCCTTTATATTTATGACACGGGTGGTTCTGGGTACATATCGTCAGGCCCCCCTTCCCTCCATCCCTCCGTGAAAGCAAGGGCAGACAATTGTTTTGCACCTTTTTTCTTGAGTTACCTGTGCAGACGTCATACCACGGCAAGCACAGAGCCCGTTCAGCTAACCGTCACCATATGTCTCCTGGGTGCCGGCAGACGTGGTACTGCATTGCTACACAGCAGCAGTTTATTAACTTTTGGCAGCAGACAGTACAGTATGACTGGTAGCTGTCGTCGACGTAGACCTGGGTGCTCTTTTAAACGACCTCGATGAGGTCGGGGCGCCTGGGCAAACATGAGAATGACTCAGCCAGGTCATTTCCCTCTTAAGTTTAGTCTAATGGTGATTGAGTCCTACCGGCAGTGCACTGTCTTGTAATCAGCAGCCAGCAGAAGACAATGGCCAGTAGTCATACTGCACCGTCTTCTGCCGAGCACCCGGGAGATGACGATGGCTAGTGGTCGTACTGCACAGTCTGCTGTCAGCAAGATGTATAAAGATAGACGAAGTGGCTCAAAACAAGAAATAGACCAGATTTGTTTTGTATTCATTTTCTCCTCCCTCCCTCCGTGAAATCAACGGCCTGCTAAACCCAGTTTTGAGTTCCATCTTTGAGGTTTTGAGTTCTATCCTTGAGGGGGCCATTCTGTTTCTCGCAAAGCCACCCCCTTGTTGATTTTAATTCCCTATAAGCCAACCCTATAAACCATGTTGTCAGTCGCCCCTCGCTCCGCCAGACCAACGGCAAACAATCGTTTCGTGCCCTTTTCCATGGATTGCCTGAGCAGGAGCAGATGCCTTAGCGCAGCAAGCATGGAGCCCGTTCACCTCACCACAGCAGTTATGAGCATTGTCAACACCTCACGCATTATCGTGCAGTGTATGCAGAACCATCACCTGAAAAACCAGGTGAGGAGGCGACAGCAGCGCGGTGATGAGGACATGAACACACTTTTCTCTAAAACCGCATTCCCCTGCAATTTGGAGATCATGGTGTTAATGGGGCAGGCTCATGCCATGGAACACCAATTCTGGGCCCGGGAAACAAGCACAGACTGGTGGAACCGCATAGTGTTGCAGGTCTGGGATGATTTCCAGTGACTCCGAAACTTTTGCATGCGTAAGGGCACTTTCATGGAACTTTGACTTGCTTTCCCCTGCCCTGAAGCACCAGAATACCAAGATGAGAGCAGCCCTTACAGCTGAGAAGCGAGTGGCAATAGCCCTGTGGAAGCTTGCAATGTCAGACAGCTACCAGTCAGTCAGTTGTCTATTTGGAGTGGGCAAATCTACTGTGGGGATTGCTGTGATGCAAGTAGCCAATGCAATCATTGAGCTGCTGCTATCAAAGGTACTGACTCTGGGAAATGTGCAGGTCATACTAGATGGCTTTGCTGCAATGGGATTCCCTAACTGTGGTGGGGCTATAGACGGAAAGCATATCTCTATCTTGGGAACGGACCACCAGGGCAGCCAGTAAATAAACCGCAAGGAGTACTTTTCAATGGTGCTGCAAGCACTGGTGGATCACAAAGGACGTTTCACCAACATCAACGTGGGATGGCTGGGAAAGACTCATGACACTCGCGTTTTCAGGAACTCTGGTCTGTTTAAACCACTGCAGGAAGGAATTTACTTCCCAGACCAGAAAATAATTGTTGAAGATGTTGAAATGCCTATAGTTATCCTTGGGGACCCAGCCTACTCCTTAATGCCCTGGCTCATGAAGCCGTACACAGGCACCCTGGACAGTAGTCAGGAGCTGTTCAACTATAGGCTGAGCAAGTGCAGAATGGTGGTAGAGTGTGCATTTGGACGTTTAAATGGTCGCTGGCACAGTTTACTGACTCGCTCAGACCTCAGCAAAACCAATATTCCCATGGTTATTGCTGCTTGCTGTGTGCCCCACAATCTCTGTGAGAGTAAGGGGGAGACATTTATGGCGGGGTGGGAGGTTGAGGCAAATCGCTTGGCTGCTGAATACGCGCACCCAGACACCAGGGCGGTTAGAAGAGCACAGCAGGAAGCAATGTGCATCTGAGAAGCTTTGAAAATAGTTTCATGACTGGCCAGGATACAGTGTGACACTTCTGTTTGTTTCTCCTTGATGAAAAACCACCCCCTTGGTTGCCTCTAAATTCTCTGTAAGCCACCCACCCTCCCCCCTTCGATCACAGCTTGCTTGCAAAGGAAATAAAGTCACTATCATTTAAAAAACATGTATTCTTAATTAATTGAGTATAAAAATAGGGAGATAACTCACAAGGTAGCCCGGGTGGAGTGTGGTAGGAGGGAAGGAAAAGGCCACTTTAAAACTTGTTGAATGCCAACCTTCTGTTGCTTGGGCTGTCCACTGGGGTGGAGTGGTTGGGTGCCCGGAGCCTCCTACCCCGCGTTCTTGGGCGTGTGGGTGAGGAGGCTATGGAACTTGGGGAGGAGGGAGGGTGGTTAAATAGGGGCTGCAGCGGCAGTCTGTGATCCTGCTGCCGTTCATGAACCTCCACCAGACGCTGGAGCATGTCCGTTTGATCGCGCAGTAGCCTCAGGGTTTCCTCATGCCTCCTCTGATCTTCCTGTCGCCACCTCTCCTTATGTTCTTCGGCCACCGTCCTGTAGTCTGCTATTGTGTCCCTCCACACAGCAGTGCCAGACGACTGCATGAGCTCAGAGAACATTTCATTGCGCATCTGTTTTTTTCGCCGCCTTATCTGAGGTAGCCTTTGGGACGGAGGAGGGAGGCTTGAAACATTTGCAGCTGCTGGAGGAAAAAAAGGGAGTGAAGTATTTTAAAAGATACATTTTACAGAACAATGGCTATACTCTTTCACAGTGAACAATACTATTCACATTCCATAGTACATGTGATTTTGGTACAAGGTCGCATTTTGCATCTTATATTGAGTGCCTGCAGCTTTGGTGTTTAGAGATCACACATGCAGGGCCGGGTAACAGAATTCGGCTTGCCGGCGGCCATGGTAAGCCATAGTCTTTCGGCTTCTGCAACCTTCATAACAGCAGCCCCCTCCTTTCCCATACCAAGCAAAGCCCGTTGAGTTGGCCATTTAGTGCTGCAGTTTTCCTGTTAACATGCAGCAGCAGAAACCAAACTAACCCCCTCCCCCATCCAATTCTCTGGGATGTTCGCTTTTCCCCTCCCGCCACCGCCTGGCTGGTATCAGGGAAGATCCCTGCTAGCCAAACGCGAACAGCTCAGCACCAATGGCCCTCCCCAACCCACCCACCACGTGGCTAACTATGGGGTGGATTTCTTTTCAGCCACAGGAAACAGCCCAGTAGGAGCGGGCACCTCTGAATGTCCCGTTAATCAAATTCCCCTATTTCAACCAGGTTACCATGAACAATAACACTCTCCTGAGGATAACACAGAGAGATAAAGAATGGATGTTGCTTGAATGCCAGCAAACACCGGGACCATATGCTGCCAGGCTTTGTCATGCAATGATATCAGATTACTTGCTACTTGCATGGTGTGGTAAAGTGTCCTACCATGGAGGACGGAATAAGGCTGCGCTCCCCAGAAACCTTCTGCAAAGGCTTTTAGAGTACTTCCAGGAGAGCTTCATGGAGACGTCCCTGGCGGATTTCTGCTCCATCCCCAGACACGTTAACAGACTCTTCCAGTTGCTGTACTGGCCACGAATGCATCCCAAGTCCTCAGGGTCACTTAATTTTTTAAGATTAAAAAAGTTTGCTTTTATAACATGTATTATATTTAAAAAGGTACACTCACCAGAGGTCCCTTCTCTGGCTTTGTTGGGTTGGGAGGGTATTTCAGTCAGGGGGATAAAAAGATCCTAGCTGTCGGGGAGAACGGTGTGCTCTCCTCAAGCTTGTTCTCCTCCTCCTCATCTTCCCCATCTGCAAAATCCTCAGCCATGGCAGAGTGTACCCCTTCATCGGAGTCCACGGACAAGGGTGGGGTAGTGGTGGCAGCCTCCCCTCGAATTGCATGCAGCTCAGTGTAGAAGCGGCATGTCTGGGGCTCTGTCCTGGAGCGTCCATTTGATTTTTTGTTTTTCTGGTATGCTTGTCAGAGCTCCTTAAGTTTCACGCGGCACTGTATTGTGTCCCTGCTGTAGCCTCTGTCCCTCATGGCCACTGAGATTTTCTGAAATGTTTTGGCATTTCGTCTTTTGGAACGTAGTTCTGATAGCACGGATTCCTCTCCCCATACAGCAATCAGATCCAGTACCTCCTGTTCAGTCCATGCTGGAGCTCTTTTTCGATTCTGGGACTGCATGGTCACCTGTGCTGATAACCTCGCCTGGCCAAACAGAAAATGAGATTCAAAAGTTCCTGGGGCTTTTCCTGTACACCTGGCCAGTGCATCTAAGTTCAGAGTGCTGTCCAGAGCGGTCACAATGGTGTACTGTGAGATAGCTCCCAGAGGCCAATACCTTTGAATTGCATCCACACTAACGCTAATTCGAAACGGTGATGTCGATTTCAGCGCTAATCCCCTCGTTGGGGAGGAGTACAGAAATCAGTTTTAAGAGCGCTTTGTCGAAAAAATGGCTCCGTTGTGTGGACGGGTGCAGGGTTAATTTGGATTTAACGCTGCTAAATCCGACCATTCTTGGAAGCTAGTCTGCTTTCTCTTGGCCACATACTTAGTCCCGATTCAGTCACTGCTCAGGCAGAATAACCATTGTCTTCAGTGGGACATTTATCTGAGTGAGGACTGAATAAAGACTGTAGGATTTGGCCCATAGATTGCAAACATAAATACGAGGGCTTCTCTTTTTCATACAACTTGTCAGGCTGGCTAGTCTGGCATTACCTTGGCAAACTGGAACAGGCACATACCACCTTTGCAGTGAAGGGGGAGTCAGAGACTCTTGAACAGATTCTACAGGGTAAACAATCTCTGATTTCAAAAGAAATCTTACCTCTCATTGAAGAAATCTTTCGTCTCATTGTCCCTGAAACCCCACTTATGTCCTGTAGGCCCTAATTTCAGGAGACTGGAATTTCCTGTTGTGGATTTCTGTACCTGAGATTACAGTGCAGTCTTATTTGTGTGTCTCATAGATTTCTAAGGACCTCATTGATCTCCAGATTGAGACAAATAAAATGAGAGAGAAGTATGTGGCAGAGAACTTTGAACTGAAAAATATGGTATGTGACACTATAATACTGCATTACATTCTGTATGCATTAACCCACCTCTGCTGCTCTTCATACTCATCCTCTGTCAGATATACTGACTCTAGGGTTAGAATCTTTGGTGTGCACTTAATACCCAGTTTGTCCCTGACTCTTGCTAGAGCTGTCATTCTCCCTTCACTTGCATGAGCATTAAAATGCACTCCCAAACTTGTCACTTATGTGCTAAACCTGATGAGAACCTGTTTTGCCAAGTGAAAACCTAGAAATGTTACACTGCCCCACCCAGTTCCCGTTGTAGAATTGTGCCTCCTGCACACTGTAGATCCCGACCCTGGAGAACCGTATTCTGGAGTTGGAGCTCCACGATGAGAAGGTCACTGGGGAGCATGATGCCCTACAGGAACGCCTGCACACTGTGGAGACCAATCGCAAGGAGCTGGCTAATGAGTACATCATTCTGAAAAGCAATTATATGGCCCTGGGCAAAGAACATGAACAGGAGGTGAGTGAGACCTGTTAACCTGCTGAGTTTTCCTCACAATGCAGGCTTTGCTCTCAGTGATGCTGCCCTCCTCCTCCTCTGTGCACATGGCTGCCTGCTGCCTCTTCAATTTCTACTTTGCTGTGGCTGGAGGACATCCTCCTACTGGGCCTGGGAAAGAGCATGGATGTGAGCTCCTCACAGAGGAGTCTTATTTGTTAGTGCATGAACCAGGATGTGTAATGGACCATAAACAGAATAGTGAAACTGACTAGACATAAAATATTGTCAGAATAAACATACTGAATGAATGGAGAGGGATTTTTTGGGGTACTTTCTTTTAGTAATCTTAGTTTCTTTTACCCATGGGAGGTATGCAATTTTCATGTGGAAATATGATTTTCAAGTTGAAAGGTATCCCTTTTAAATTTAAATTAGTTTTAATGGTATAGTAATAACACTTAGTATATTCATCCAACGATTTAAGAGCACTTTACAAAGGGAGGTAAGTGTCAATAGGTCCATCTTACAGTTAGGGAAATAGCAGCACAGAGATTAAGTGATTTGCCCAAAGTCACACAGCAAGTCAGTGGCAGAGTCAGGATTAGAAACCTAGGGTGAAATCCTGGTTTCATTGAAGTCAATGGGGCCAAGATTTCACCAGTAGGCTCTTGACTTCTTCTGCTTTAACCACTGGACTCACTGCCAGAAGCAAGTGATTTTGAATTAGCTAGTTAGGACTAGTCACAATGTGTGGCTTTTGCTCATTATTTTTTCAGTACAGATTTTTCAAAAGCAGTCTCAGGTTCAAAACCCCCAGTGATGTCCTCAGGACACAATGAGCCTCTGACACTCTTCTAATTATGAGCTGTCTGTGAATTTGCCAGTATGTTGTCATGGCTGCTTGGCCCAAAAGCATCTCTGTGAGCTCATTCAGGAGCTCTTGTAAATAACAGGGAGAGTCTCAGAAGCATTATGAAAACAATTCTGTGTTTCTATTCACAAATTGCTCTGTATCTGTCCAAGGGAAATGAGATTGGCTGGATTGGCCTTTTTAGCCATATGGCCCTTTTGGAGAAGTCCGTCCTTTAAAGAGTCAGTCATTCATTTTGAGGCTGTTAACAAATTTATTGTAAATCCTCTTTCATATCAGTTAGGGCACTCAGCCCTACCCTTCTTTGCAGATGTGGGTGTGTGGATTTTGATGTTGGCGGTATGCAGATCAGCCATTACCAGGCCCCCAAATGGCCATGTAAACTGGCTACATACTGGGCCATCCACCCTGAAAGGCTCAGGATTGCTGTATAAGGGAGACAGGGAGAAACTTCTATTGTGATAACTGGGCAACAAATTTACCTTGTGAGCTCAACGAAGGAAGGAAGGAAGATAAATTCATAAGATGTCCCAATACGCAATAATAACAAATGATGATGGGGAAAGGTACAAAAGGGAGATAAAAAGACTGAACTAGTCCGAAACAAAAGGCCTCCTGACATAGCTCAAGGACTGTGCCTGGTAAACAAGAAAATGTGGATCCAGAAATCAATTAACCAAAATCAATGTGTCAGATATTAGGCCTAATTGGTGGACAAAAAATGGGGAGATGGGCTATTCCAGCCATCACACCCCTTGTGGGTCCTTGAAGAAAGAGGCTTTGGGAGGAAAGTACAGAGGAACAGACAGGGATTACTGGAGCGAGCTTCACCATAATAGCTGCCATCCCCACTGTTTCCTGGGACTCTAGACCTTCTTCGTTCTAGTCCTCGGAGATATCCAGACTGGCCAGAGAGAGGGACCCTGATGACATCGTCATCTCTTCCAGTTCCAGCTGAATCCCAAACACTGCCTGGGTTGAAACAGGATTGAATTATAACAACAACAGCAACAATGACAGCTCCAGCCCATCTAAACTAACATCTTCTCTTTGGCCCCAAGGGTGCAGTTATTTTCATCTCAGATACCATCTAAGAGTGTGTCAGACCAGGAGGGTGGGCATTCCTTTTAAAACCTCTCTCCAACGGAAAAGGGAATGGGGATGTTGTTACAATGAAAGTCTTATTTCATACTTTACATTTCAAACCCTTTACTTCTTTGTCCTTCTTTTTTGTCTTTAACAAAAGGTTAAAAGGATTTTTAATGGTGTTTGCCATGGTATTAAGCAGGCTGAGGTCTCTGTATACCAAACCCAGATCTTGTCCAACACTGTTTAATGTTGGGCAGTGACTGCATTAACACCTTTGGCCCATGTAGTCCATCTAAATCAATACAACACTTCTCCTGATTTATGGAAGGTGCTGTGGGGTTCTTCAGGGGCACTGGGGGGGGGCGTTGTGCGACTTCCTCAAAATAGCCCTTTGCAAATCCTGGTCCTGTCTCCCTGTAGCTATCCACATAAAGCAAGATCTCATGTAGCCCTTCTGTTCCTTTTACAGCTGTATCTGTCATTCGTTTGTCAGTCTCTTTTTTCTCCTCCTGTCACTGCCTCAACCCACCATATGCTATCTTTTGATCACCCATTATTGAAATGGATGATTAAGGTTACCAAAGCATCACATCCTCCAGGATTCAGTGCATTGGTAACAATTACTCAAACTTGTCCCCAATCAAAAACCCCATCAGCATTTTCTTATTTAATCCTCCCTTGAGACATGAATTCCCTCAATATTCACTCCAGATCCCCTGTAACTGAGCCTTTCTAGTTGAGATGATGTTTATCCTTCCAAAATGTGTACTGGCACTGCATTGAATCTGAATGGCTAGGTGGTGCTGTGGGTTAATCTACTTCCGGAGGTCTGTGTTCAGTTACAATAAAGATCAAAAATTAAATGACTTGGGTGGCATCAGCCTAATTCCTAGAGGACATCTGTCCATTTTTTGTAACACCATTCAATTTGGTTAGGAAAGGTCCAGGACTGGAATAGTAAGGGGCACTGCAGGTCAGAAGTGAGGGGCATTGGCAGAGCTGCGGGGGTCAGGGAGAGGATTAGCAGGAGGACCTGCAAGTCATGAATGAGGTGCACTGGCAGAGCTGTGTGAGGACTCCAGAACTGGAATAGTGTGGATGCTGCAGGGGAGAATTGAGGGACATTGGCAGAGCTGTGTAAGGAAAAACATCACACAGCAACACCTCTGCTCTCTCTAGCTGGTTCTAATCAATGATACCAGTCCTGCCTTTTCATGAGAATTAAATAGTTCACCACCATATTCAGAAAGGTGAGAGAAAAAAATCTGCTATCCAGAGGGATAAAAGTGAATGTTTACTGTATATAAAGAACTGCATGTGCATGCTGAATAATACACACAGAGAGAAGGAGAGGGGAAATCTCAAGAAATTAAATAGTTCCCTTCTTGTTTTACTTTGCAGGTTGCTAAGAACGAAGAGTTGAGCATAGAGCTACTAAACCTGGTCAACACCAGGAGCTCCCTTACTCAGTCATGGAGTAACTACGCCCCATCCCAAGCCCTGGCCAATGAAACGTCGGCTGAGCTGGAAAGGGTGCGGGCTGTGGTCCACCGCCTCTCTGCCCGGGAAGTGAAGGTATGGAACTTGTCTGGCCTCCTGGGTAGTCTGATCTCCTTCCTTCTGTCAAGAGACCAGAATCTGACAACTGCCCTGTTCTGTTTTTTTAAATCAGCCAGAAGATATAGTTGCCTCTGAACATGAACGTCGAAAACTGGAGAGACATGTGAGTGTGCACCACTGCATGTATATCTGAGCTGTGTCCTTGTGATTATTTATTGTGTGGGGCTCATCCTTCCTGTTTACCCTTCCCCCATGCAAAACATCTGTCAGATTGAATTTGGAGAATTGCCTACACCTAGTTTCTTGAGAGCTGTGTAGTTACCAAATGGCATGTACTCTCTCTGGGTTTTTGTTAGAGAACTGGATTTGCATTGTTTTAAAAAGTGACTCCTGCAAGGAGAGGCTGCGACTAGAAGAGCTGGGAGCTTCCCCCAGCCATTTTCACTGCGCAGATATAGACAAGAGTTTTAAAGGAAGTGGATCTGTGTTACCTGCATGTTCACCATAATCTCCCAGAAGGGTTGGCTCAGTGGTAGCACCTCTGCACTGCTGTGCAAGAGACTTGGGCTCAAACCTCTGTCCCATTCTCTTGCCCCCAGAGCTGGGAGAGCTGCACAATCAATCCATATAGTATCAGAATAATAGAATATCAGGGTTGGAAGGGACCTCAGGAGGTCATCTAGTCCAACCCCCTGCTCAAAGCAGGACCAATCCCCAACTAAATCATCCCAGCCAGGGCTTTGTCAAGCCTGACCTTAAAAACCTCTAAGGAAGGAGAGTCCACCACCTCCTTAGGTAACCCATTCCAGTTCTTCACCACCCTCCTAGTGAAAAAGTTTTTCCTAATATCCAACCTAAACCTCCCCCACTGCAACTTGAGACCAGTACTCCTTGTTCTGTCATCTGGTACCACTGAGAACAGTCTAGATCCATCCTCTTTGGAATCCCCTTTCAGGTAGTTGAAAGCAGCTATCAAATCCCCCCTCATTCTTCTCTTCGGCAGACAAAATAATCCCAGTTCTCTCAGCCTCTCTCAAGTCATGTGCTCCAGCCCCCTAATAATTTTTGTTGCCCTCCGCTGGACGCTTTCCAATTTTTCCACATTCCACATTCTTCTTGTAGTGTGGGGCCCAAAACTGGACACCAATGCCGAATAGAGGGGAATGATCACGTCCCTCGAGCTGCTGGCAATGCTCCTACTTATACAGCCCAAAATGCCGTTCGCCTTCTTGGCAACAAGGGCACACTGTTGACTCATATCCAGCTTCTCGTCCACTGTAACCTCTAGGTCCTCTTCTGCAGAACTGCTGCCTAGCCTCTTGGTCTCTAGTCTGTACCAAAAAGAAAAGGAGTACTTGTGGCACCTTAGAGACTAACAAATTTATTTGAGCATAAGCTTTCGTGAGCTACAGCTCACTTCATCGGATGCATTTCGTGCTGTAGCTCACGAAAGCTTATGCTCAAATAAATTTGTTAGTCTCTAAGGTGCCACAAGTACTCCTACTTTTCTTTTTGCGAATACAGACTAACACGGCTGCTACTCTGTAGTCTGTAGCAGTGCATGGGATTCTTCCATCCTAAGTACAGTACATTTTGTCCTTGTTGAATCTCATCAGATTTCTTTTGGCCCAATCCTCTAATTTGTCTAGGTCCCTCTGTATCCTATTCCTACCCTCCAGAGTATCTACCACTCCTCCCAGTTTAGTGTCATCTGCAAACTTGCTGAGGGTGCAATCCACACCATCCTCCAGATCATTAATAAAGATATTGAACAAAACCTGCCCCAGGACCGACCCTTGGGGCACTCTGCTTGATACCAGCTGCCAACTAGACATGGAGTCATTGATCTCTACCCATTGAGCCCAATGATCTAGCCAGCTTTCTATCCACCTTATAGTCCATTCATCCAGCTCATAATTCTTTAACTTGCAGGCAAGAATACTGTGGGAGACCATATCAAAAGCTTTGTAAAGTCAAGGAATCCCACTGGGGAAAAAAGAGCACAGAAATCACCGAAGTCAAGTGAGCTGTGCCTGCTTACACCAGAAGTGTATTCTGCTGATGTCTCAAGTTGCTCAACAGTGAACCCTTTGGCTAGTTAAGGGAGTATTAGCCTTCATTCCTTGGCTGAACGGATGGTGTGAATGAGAGGGATCTTGAGAGCTCTGCTAGTGACACAGACAACCCCCTGGAGGTGATGGTGATAAAGCAAACCCAGAATGCTGGGCTGGAGTAGCCTCTTGCCTCAGTTGCATCATCATTTGTGTGATATTGACTAGTGCTTCAGTACCAACCATTTAGTTTCTCACGGTAATCTGACCTTCCTATCCACATCTCATCTGAGTCCACACTTAGTGTGATGATACCTATGCAGCCAGGATAGATTTAACACAACCTTCCTATTGTATTAGCTGTATTTTAGTGTATTAGCTGCTCCCTATTCCGTCTGCCCTTTCCCCTGCATTTCACTTCACCCCCTTTAGCACGCATCTTTCCAGCGAGTGGCAATCCGTTAGGTAACTGGTAATTTTTTCTTTCTCAGTGAGCTTTCTCTGCAGTTCAGTCATTCTCTTTGCAGGATGCCTTTCATCTTCCCCATTCATTCTTGTCTTTTAGTTGCTTGGAAACCAGGATCACAGAAGAGCTGAGATTGAAAAAATGAAGCAAACGTATGACTCTCAACAACAGAAGCTGGAACAGAGAGTGTGAGTGTTTGAGGCCATCCCACCCCCTAGTAGAGTTGTTTGCCTAGCCCCTCGCACTGGAATATCTCAGCCTCACCAACATGAATGAATTGAATAGCATCCCTATTTTACAGTGAGAGACCAAAAGCACAAAGATAAAGGCAGCAAGTCTCAAGGGGCCCTGTGGATTTTAGGTGTCTGTCTCCTATTGAAGGGTCCCTAAATCCTTGATGCCCCTTTGAAAATTGGAGCCTAACTGATATGCCCAGGATCACACAGAGAATCTGTGGCAGAATATGAACTGAGCCCAGGTCTCCTGAGTCCCTGAGTCTTGAGCATATGATCGTTCTTCCTTCCATCAATAGGCAGAGACTGAGGAGCTCAGCCCATGCTAGGGGAAAAGCTGGGACTAGAGGGGGTTTGCTCTCCCTTTCACATTAGTAGGCTTGGGATGAAATTTCCCTTTGGTTTCAAATGAACTGAGTTTGATGGTCTCAGCCTAGCATATAGTGGGCCACAGTTTATAATATCTGCTTAGGAGATACCTGTACCAGGATATCAGGCTTTTTTGGGTTGCTCAGCCTTGAGGACATAAATTGGCAAAGTTGCATGGAGTTGTGGGGTAGGACAGGTGCATAGCTCCTGCCTGTGCTTTTTCTGGCTCTAATCAATACTATTGGTTCCTTGCCTTAAGCACTACAGTATGCCAAATGGCCTGGATGGTATTCTGGGACAATGGAGCAGCCATTGATGGAAGAGCACCTCAATGATTAAAGTGACATGTCCCCCATTCTGTGTATGCAGGGTGGCAATGGGGAAGGAGCTGCAGCAGGCCAAAAGAGTGATTCGCAATACTCAGCACAAACTGTTGGAGCATTCAGCGGTAAGATCCCTAGGACCCATCCTCTGACACTATGACTCACCGAGATTGTAAGCTCCTCCTTTGGTTGTATAGCACCATATACTAGTAACTTGGAGCCAATAGCAAGATGGGTAAGGTTCTGACCTAGAGCCTCCCCTCCATGAAGTCTTGTCAGCATCTCATTCTGCAGGAGATCTTGATCAATCTCAACTGCTGTTTCTGATAGCAGGGTCAGACTATATCAAGGAGAAATGCCTATGTTCAACACATTTGTGTAGCACTATGGAGCAGGGCCAGCTCATCCTCCATGGATGTGTCAAGTTTTGTGCTTCTGTCTCTAGGAAGCCAGAAACTGTCGTTCTTCTGGATAAATGAACCCCTTTAGTACCTGGAAGATTCAGTTCCTCAATACTAAGGGGCCACATAAATGAGTTGCTGAGTCTTAGTCCAATATTTAGTTATTGAACAGCTCCCTGCCTCAGTCTTCCTCACTATAAAATAGAGGGAATAAGAATTTCCTCCCTCACAAGGTTCTGAAACTTCATTCCATAATGCTTGTAAAGTGTTTTGAGATCACCAGAGGGAAGGTGCCAATCAATTGGTGCCCAGATTCTTTGGGGGATGGGCAGCATATTTGGGGAATGGGTGCAGTAAACATTTTCTGGGTTGTTCTTGGATGACAGCAGAATCTTCCCTCCCTCTCTGCCCTTTATGAACTGTCTCATGTGGTCCCTTATGCCCTGCTTTTTAATAGTGACTTTTTCCTGGGAAAATGGACTGTTTGAGAGTAAAGTTTCTAAGTTAACCTTCCTTTTCCTATTGAGTATTAGTTATTAGAGCTCAGCTGGCCAATAGGAGGCCCAGGGAAGAACCTGGTTCCCTGGGGTGACTGTATGCTTCCTATGCTGTAGGTTGTGCTCACCTCTCAGAGCCAGCTCAAGGAGGTGGAGGTTGAGAATTCCCAACTGCAGCTTCAGCTGAAGGAGCTGAATGAGGAATATCGCTGTCGTCTTACTCAGTACATCAAGGACCTGGTGGTGAGGATCCCTGCCATGTATGGACATCTGCATTTCCATTCTTTGGGTTTAGTTATTCCTTCCAGTTTTACAGGCAGACATTTGAGTTTGGGCACTGCCCACTGGTTTTAAAACCCTACTGTTTCCCTCTTCGAGCTGCAGGCTAGTGGAGTAATACCACTCTGTCAGGTGGCTGCTAGGGAGAGTTGAAGAATGGGATCTTTTCTCCCTCTTTATGAAAGTCTAACTGTACCCTTCATGTGTTCTGATTGCAGCCCACAAGTCTGGGGACAGGAGTACCCAAATCACTGCCTGACCCATATTTCCCATGTGCCAGCCCAGAACAATCACCGAGTCTCTGCCATGTCTCTCTCTCGGTCAAGTTATTTTAATTGCACATTCATTTTATTTATTATGGCTACTTTTCAATTGGCTTCTAAATCCAGTGCCCTGGAATTCTCTCTCAGCAGGCCAGACTGTGCCACTTTTGGCTTCACAGTGTGCTGACTCTATCATCTGTGATAAAAAGAATCCTCCCTTTGTTCCTCCAGGAGGAAACACTGATACCCTTCATGATCCATGGCCTCTTCACCTTTCCTGCTGTATCACAGAATCTTGTAACATGAGTGGCCTAAGGTTATTATGGGAATACACTTCTCTGGCATGCAACGAGTTTTGCAGGGGATCAATGAGGACTCAGAGCACAGCAGAAGTGTCAGACTTCATGGCATAGGACCTACACTGATCCTGAGTACATTCCGCAGGACAGTTCATTGAGGAAAACTGGCCATATCTTGGAAGAAATCTGCTAGTCTCTCCATCCTAGGTAGCAGTAGAGTCTTTGCCAACAGCTGCAAGAGATCGCAGTGTGGTGATGGATCAAGAGAACAACTGAAAGGAACCTTTGCTAAGAAGAACAGCTCAGTTTCTAATAGAGCTCTGTAATTTTCTGAACAAACAAGGAGTCAGAGATAGTGTGGCCTAATGGAGTGAGCAGAGGAATAGAAGCCAGCATTCTCACCTCTGCCATTGACTCACTGTGTGTCCAAGGCATTAATGTCTCTGTGCCTCATTTTCCCCACTTGCTGGAGGCTAGTTAGTTTGTACTGGACTTACTAATTGGAAGGTGCTGTAAATGTTAAGCATTCTGATGATGATGAGTTCTCCTGGGCAGGACAGGGAGTAGCCATCCTAATACATTGGTTGAGTGTCTTAGGAAACAGCCATTCTGTGTCCAGCAGTCTGCTTGAGCTGATTTCCTTCTCTGTGTTTAAAGGAATATATGGACAGCAAATCAAATGCTTCTAAGGGGCCTAACAAAGAACCAGCTGACCATGCTTACATGAAGCGCTTTGTGGATGGCATGCTGAAGGACATCCGGGCTGCCCATAAATCTCGGGAGGAGCAGCTGGCTGGAGCTGTGCGCAGTTACAAGAAGCGTATGCAGAACCTTGTCAAGAGGCATGAAAACCTGCTGATTGCTTATAGGTAAGTCAGAGGGCTTTTGAGTCTTTTCTGTAGCCATGAAAGATCATCATCCCTCTAAAGCACCCAAATAAGAAGGACTGCTTAGAACAACTTGTGCTCTATAGTCCTTCAGAGCAACACTACACCATCCTCCATTAATGGTGGAGAGGCAACCAGAGGCTAGTGGTTGGAGTGGAGAATTTGTGGTCTGGAAACTTGGGTTCTGTTTTTGACTTGCTAAACACTCTTGAAAATCAGGAGCAAAGCGTCTCAACTTATGTATCCAAAATTGGAACTCTTCTCAAAATTCAGGCATTCTTTGTGCCTTAGTTTCCCACTATGTAAAATGTGAATTAAGACACTTGCTAAACTTCGTAAAGCTCTATAGACAAGAGGTGCAGTATAAATGCACAGCACTTACTTTAATTTTTCTTAACCAGGGTTACCTCATGCTACATAATCCTTCCATGCAACACTTGATGCTGTGTCCTCCTCATTTCATAGTGCCCTTCCCTGAAACACAACCATGTACCATTGTCTTTCCCAGCAGATGGGACTGTAGGTAATGGTTGAGATGCACTGGCTATGTTGGAACTCTGAGTTCTTCTATCCTCTCTGTTAGCAGAAACATGCCAAAGAATAGTATGAATGCTTCTGGCAGGTCCTATTCATCTCATTGTGTGGCTTGGCCTCTCATTGGTATCAGATATGCAGAAACAAGTGGACAGTAATTTACTGAGCTGATGCTGCCTCCCTCATTGTTATTACTTGTTGTATGACTACCCTGCTGTCTTCTTTTAAGGATGCAGCGTGAGCAGATCCAGTCTCAGGGCGGCAGCAAGATAGACCCAGGCCCTCCTGAGTTCTATTTCACCATCACAGATTCTGAGCTACTGACAAGCACAACCCAGGAGCTAAACCAGCTGCGAGAGGACAAAGCAAAACTAGAGACACAACCGCATGAACTGCAGGAGAAGGTAACCACATGCTTCACTGCATTGCTGTTGTGCAGGGAGTGGACTTGTCAGGTGGAAAGAGAGGTTCAGTTTGATCTCTCATTTTCCCCTCTTGATCCTCTAGTGCAGTGATTCTCAATCTATTTATCATTGTGGGCCACATCCAATACTACCTGTATGGCCCTGAGGATGTCACATGGGCTGCAGCTGTGTGCTGATTGGGCTGCAGGTTGAGAACCACTGCTCTAGTATTTGTTGTAACCCAGGCTGCTATTCTGGGGGGCAGCACCAGGAATGGCCCATGCTCTCCATCCCTTTATGCTTCTCCTTGTGACAACTGTGAGGAGATGGGACACCTGATCACAGTTGTCATGTCTAGTATGGTCGCACCTGCTGGACTTCTACAGCGTGTAGGTTTGCACACTGCAGAGAGGTTGTAGGGATGACAGAGATCTGTGGGGGAGGGTTGTTTATTCTTCAGTTTGGGGATTGTGGAGGAAGCTAACAAGTGAATAGGATGGGGAGAAGGGGTCGACTTTGGTAGCAGGTACTGCTGCTCTCACAGTAGTTCTGTCGTGGTAGCAGTGAGACCTGCTAGTCCATAACTACCTTAAGGATACTATAGTTGCAGCCTCACTATTTTGGAGAAAAGCCAGGGAGGCAAGAGAGGGCAGAGCAAAGATTTCACTGTCCTTAGAGACTTTACTGTCTCAGCAGAATGAAATATACAAGGAACTGAATGGCAGACAGTACCTGGAAAGGGTTCCAGTTTTATTTATTTCCTCTCCTTAATTTTGCCCAAGAGCAGTTATGTTCCTAAGGTCTTAGTTCAAATGAGCTAGCTTTACTTCCCAGTTGAGAGGAAGAGCCACAAGCCTTAAGATCATCTTGCAGAGTACTTCCTTGTTAGTATCAGTGGTGGCCATTTACAACACTGAGATGTGTCCGATGCTGGCC
This sequence comes from Dermochelys coriacea, assembly GCF_009764565.3. NCBI lineage: Eukaryota > Metazoa > Chordata > Testudines > Dermochelyidae > Dermochelys > Dermochelys coriacea. The sequence continues at coordinate 39,217,086 of NC_050077.1, forward strand.
CTGCAAAGGAACAGGGATTCCATTGGGTTAATGCTCATAAAGATGATGTTTTTCCTTTGCCTATAGAAAAGACTGCATAAAAGCTCTGCGCTAGGACCATCTCTTCACCAGTAAGTAGCTTCCATTTATGTAATTGGATGTAATCTCCGTGTCAAAGGTGGCTGCCTCCTTCATCCCTCTGCATAACACTAAGGATACAGAGTTGCTTCAGCTGTTTGGAGAAAGGAAATAAATAGGGACAGGAGAGGCCGTGCTGGCTGAAATAATTTAATATGTACAAAAACGTATGTAAGTGGAAAAGTCAGTTTTGTCAGGTACATCATGCTTAGTATGGAAATGAGGTAGCCATTGAGGCCCTAATTTTAATCATACCTGTAGTGCCATTGATTTAAATGGGACTACCTGTGTCCTTAAAGAATCAGGAAAGTCTTCTTTCTGCTTTCTCACAGTACATGAACACACTTGCAAGTTTTGGGTGGAGCAGGGGTTGGTGCAGGTGTGCCACAACTGTGTCTGGTACCTCCTAGATTTGGCTGCTTGTCACTTATTCAGTAGTTTTTGATGAGTTATCTTTCTTTCCTCATTACTCAGTTATTCTGAGACTCTAATTACAGAGCTCACAGAGAGAGAACAGATGTTAGTACAGGGGTCAGCAACCTTTTAGAAGTGGTGTGCTGAGTCTTTATTTATTCACTTAAATTTAAGGTTTCGCGTGCCAATAATACATTTTAACGTTTTTTAGAATGTCTCTCTCCATAAGTCTATATATTATATAACTAAACTATTGTCGTATGTAAACAAGGTTTTCACAATGTTTAAGAAGCTTCATTTAAAATTAAATTAAAATGCTGATCTTACGCTGCCAACCCGCTCAGCCCTTTGCCGGCCTGGAGTTCCATTTACCTAGGCCGGCAGTGGGCTGAGCGGGTCCTGCGGCCGGGACCCCAGCTGGCAAGGAGCACGCAGCCAGAACCCCAGACCGGCAGTGGGCTGAGCGGGGCCGGTGGCCAGGACCCCAGACTGGCAGTGGGCTGAGCAGCTTGGCCCACTGCCACTCAGCCTGCTGTCGGTTTGGGGTTCCGTCCGCCGGCTCCTGCCAGCCAGGGTCCCGGCTGCCGGCCCCACTCAGCCTGCTGCCCGTCTGGAGTCCCGGCCCTGTCCACATAGAGTAGGTACCTACCTTCTCCCTGGTTCTAGCCATTCTCTTCCTCTCTCTGCACTGAGATGAGGGTGAGAGTGTGCTGAGAACAGGGCTGGGGGTGAAGGAGCAGGCTGGGGGTTGGGGTGCAGGGTCTGGCCAGGAGCTAGAATGAGGGAGGGGGCTCAGGGTTGGGGCAGGAGGTTTGGGTGTGGAGTGCTTACCTGGGCAGCTCCCATTTGGTGCGAGGGGTGCAGGTGGGAATGTGTGTGGGGGGGTGTGCAGGAGCTCCCATTTGGTGCTCAGGGTGCGAGTGGGGATGTGGGGGGTGCAAGAGTCAGGGTATGGGATGGGGGGGTGCGTATGTTGGGGGGTGCCGGAGTCCGGGCTGCGGTTGTGGGGGGGGGGTGCAGGGGTCAGGGCATGGGGCGTGTGTGGAGGGGGTGTGGGAGTCAGGGCAGAGGGCTAGGGGTGTGGGCTGGGGTCGTGGGGGTGCTCCCAGCCCTCTGCCCTGAGCGGCTCATGGCAGGGGGCTGGAGGGGATATGCCCTGATTCCACCCCCTTCCCCAAGGTCCCCGGAACAGAGAGCGCGCTGCGGCTCCACTTTTACCTCTCGCCCGCTTTTTCCTCTCCCTCTCTGTAGCAAGGGCCATCAGCTCATCGGCCACGGAAAATAGTGGGCTGGGCCAGGCAGGATTTTTAGTGGCATGCTGCTGTCCACCTGGGTCCGGCAGACAGCAGCGTGCCATTAAAAACTGGCCCACGTGCCGTGATTGGCACGTGTGCCATAGGTTGCTGACCCCTGTGTTAGTACAAAACTGTGAAGGTTAGAAATATGCCTCCTGCAGGGGGCACTGCAGCAGCAGGAGACACACATGGTCTCATGTCCTTAGGGTCTAAAGAGGACACTGTTCACACTTCTCTCTAGGGGATCCATCTTTCTAGGCAGCAGTGCTAGGTAGAGCCCTGTGCGTATACAAAGTTTTTTATCCGCATCTGATCCACAAACATGGTCCGTAGATATAAAGTGGATAGCTGCAGATTTGCAGGGCTCTAGTGATAGGAAGTAGTAGTGACTCAGGAACTAAGAGGAGATTCTGCAATCAAGAGCAGGGAAGTATACAGGGTGAGAAGGGCCTGCCATTGCTGCTGTCCTCAGTACTACCTCACTATGGGCATGTGTTTAAAGATACTTGCTATGCTGAACTTGAAGAATCAGTAGAAATTCTGATGATTGGCAGATGAGGGGATAGTAACTTGGAGGGACTACAATTTTTCCACCATGAATAGCCTATTATTTTTTGGTAACTTCACCCTGCTAAACTTGTAAGCGCAGAGGACTGTCTTCCCAACACAGAGGGCTAGAAACGTATTTCTTTTTCAATGAAAGCTTAGATTACACAGTGGAGCTTGTACTAGACCCCTCCCAAAAGCTATTACATATAAGACCAACAAATTCAGGGCCTCTTTCTCTGTTGTCTAATTCCTCATGCAGTCATTGACACTAGGACAAAGTGGGCATAAAACACTAGTCATCTGATTTGTTACCGTTTCACATGCACTTGGCACTTCCTTTCAACAGGTCTACACAATGGCACCAGGGCAAGGCAGTGGAGTATCAGGCTCTGTCTCTAATGACTACAGCTTTTATGCTCCAGTTTGGTCAAAGTGTCCCATACACTATTGTCACTGCAGATTAGAGTATAACAGAAGCTAGGAGTTCTTAGATGAAGCTGCTTTGGAGTTATGAGTGGACAGAGAGAATAATTTTCAGAAAAAAATTCCCCCCTCTTCAACACCTCCTTCTTGTAAAAACCCTACCACAGCAGAACACTACACTGCACACCCAATTCTCTCCTTGGGAAGAGGATGAGAGAACAGACACGTAATAGACCTTAGTAAAATTTCTTAATGAGCTACTGGAAAGTGCTTAGATCCCCTGGTGATGAGGGTGGGATATGAACCTCTATCAACCAGAATACTTGTCCAATTAATCTGACACTTTCCTGAACACTTTTCTGTGAATGACTTCATGTGAGAAATGGTAGGTGGAAATCATCCTCCCCCCTCAAAATTGGGGTGTGTGAATGAGAAAGAGAATTCAGTTTATAATATAAACTGTTTTAAAGCCTTACCCATGGAGTCTCTAGTGTGACATATTTCAAACAGACATTCAGTTTTAAAGAGATCCAAATATGTAACTCTTCTGAATTAGTTAGACCCTAAGCTACATGGTTACCAAGTGTCTCTAGAAATGAGCGCTAGCTCTATGCCTGATTCTGCCATCATTTCCCATGCTGAGCAGTACTTAAATCCTTGAGTGCATCCATTCATTTCAATGGGACTACTTGAAGAGTAAGGGACAAAAGTAGCAGAATATGGACCTTAGTGATGCATCTTCCTTTTAAGTTTCTTTTAGAGGCTTGTGTTCTATCCATACTTGTAATGACATTTATTTTCTGTTTACATCCTTGCCATGATCTCCCTCCTTTTACTAGACTGACAATGCATATTGTTAGAGACAAGGTGGGTGAGGACATTTTTTTTTTTTATTGGACCAACTTCTGTTGAAAAGTTAATCCAATAAAAGATATTACCTCACCCCCCTTGTGTCTCATATCCTGAGAGCAATACAGCTACACTGAAAATGCATGTTGTTAACAGAGTTGATTCACTGAGAGCCATTGCTGTATTTCCATTACTATTTAGACGTATGTGTTCTGCTGTTATTTTTGATCTCTTAACTATTTTACTTATATAAAATTAAAATCCCCTTCTTCCAGAAAGTCATCTATTTTTTCCAGTTGTTAACACAGACACCAGAGGGAGCTCTTTCAATCCCAATTAAGCCTTTAACTTCTATATGGGCTCGAGTTTGAACACAATGCTTTCCTCATTTCATACCATTCTTTCTATATAATCAAAATCCCTTGGCCATCAGATGTGACCTATATTTTGCTTATTCAGTCCAGGACAGAATAGGAAGAACTTTCCCATGGCTTGGCTACCTATTTCTTCATAATTAGCTCATCTGTCCCCGTTTTTACGCTCCACTTTAGAATGAGTGGATTTGTGCAGAATCACAAAGAGAATGAAGTGCTAATGTTTGGCATTTGTTCTGCCTCTCACCTCTTTTCCCTTAAAGTTCAACCCTAGTGAGTCAGATTAATGATTATTTCTGCACTGAGTCCCTTCTCATGTCTGTTTTGATGATGTAAACTAAGGGCAAATCCAGCCACCCAAGCAGAGATCCAGGTTATAGGACCTGTGACTCTCATTGCCCAGGCAGGTGAAGGAACAGAGGTGTGCTCTGCACCCATGCAGGGAATCAGTCTGGAAGATGATCTGATATTTATGCTTTCTAGGGTGCTGAAAAGGCAGTAGCATGTCTTGCAGCCATGCCGACCCCCATGGTTTAGGGATGGTCTGGCTTTATATACATGATTGTAACTAACATCTGCTGCTCTATCCTAGCAAGCTGGATGAGGTGGGCTGGGCAGAAATCAGAAAGCAGCTCCAGGCGTTCACACATACCACGCAGGTAAAATGCTTTCTGTTCTGAGGCAGACTGAAAAGAGGGCTAAGCATAGACCAAGCACTTCTGCAATTGTAATGGTCACTGCCACCGCTACCATTACATGTTCATTCCCAGGACAGATGCTTTTCTTGATCTAACATGCTGCTACCTGCTGGAGCTCTTCCAGAACATTTCCCATCTGTGCACCAGCAGCAGTGCAGCTCCACTGGGAGATAACATCACTGGCAGCTCCAGTGCAGACAAGCTGCTTCTGGCCAGTGGCAGTTCTACCACCATGTTGTCTAGATTTGCCCTGAGCAGGATTGGTTGGCATGGCAGTTAAAAACACTAGCACTCCCTTTATTGCTACCACTGGTGAATACGAAGAAGGGAAACGTTCAGGAAGAAAGGCTGTCATAGACACCCCAAGCACAGTTTCTGAAACTCTGTTGCCTGCAGTACTCTAGCACTTTGATCACTTTCAGCGCTGGGTTGGGGGGACAACTGCTAAAAGCATTTGCAGCAGGGCTTCAATTTCCTAGTCTGGATTAGATATAGACACCAAAGCAAAACATGCTTTCCTATCATTTCTTCTGTCCATACAAGTTAGGAGAAATCACATAACACTCTGTGGTCACATGGTTGGTGGTGTTTTTTTTTTTTTTAAATTTCATTTAGACAAGGACTAAAGGAGGGAAGCAGTGTGGCCTAGCAGATAGAGCACTGTAATAAAACCTCAGGAGATATAATGCCAGCTTGGCCACTGGCCTGCTGGGTGACCTCAGGGAAGTCATAGCACAACTCTGTGCTTCAGTTTTCCCAGCTGTAAAATGGGGATAATACTACTTTTGTAAAATACTTTATATCTACTGAAGAAAAGCACTAAATAAGAGCCAGAGATTATTATTATAAAGGGAAGATCTCTTTAAAAACTCTTGCAAGGGAGGGGGATGGAGGTCATATACATTCCAATGCTGTACATCTGGAAGCCACACTACCATCCCCACACCGCCCTAGCGTTGTGCAGCGGTTGTCTGGGGATAACTGGGGGTGTTTTAGGACTGGATTTAACACTCTTTCCTGCTGGTCGTTTAACAGGAGGCTTTGGTATTAACTAGCACCTCCCCTCCCAGCCCATCTCACTGCACCTGACAATGTCTCCAAGCTGGCTGTACTAGCAGGATGTCATTGTTTTCAGGGCACTGAACACCTGTGGTTTGGCTTTTTGGGAGGCTCATGTGTCTGAATATTGTCCCGATTTTCAGTTAATTGGGCAGCTTATTTAGCTTAATGCCCAGAAATCTCAAGGCTGGAGGATGCGTGCATGAGAAATTCAGTAGCCTCTGATTTGATGACCACTTCAGAGGAGAGAGAGTCAGCACCAGTCCAGTGCTTCCCCCAAAGCACTCCCTTATCACTTCTTGTTCTCTCCCTGTTATTTCTGTCCCCAGGAGGATCTGGAGAGGGAGAGAAGCCAGCTGCTGACTCAGGCAATTGTAGCAGAAGAGCAGGTGCTGGAGCTACAGGAATACGTAGATAAGCATCTTGCAAGGTGAGATGGGGATCCCTTTATTTGTCCTGTGCCCCATGGAAAAGGCTTACTTCCAGGGCTGATGAATACTGTGATAACTGCTGCAGTGTAGACACCTGACCTAACTGCTGCCTTCCTACAGTGCAGCCTAGCTAATGTTTGAAAGTGAATCCAGCTGTGGGAGCAGCTGGCAGTATCAGTAGCTCAGCATGATCAAGGGAGTTTGCATCTGTTCTTCTGGGCTGCAGCCCACCCTGCAGATGATGAAAGCTGTGTAGGAGGCTAAGGAAGGGGTGAGTGGGGAAGACTGTCTAGAATTCAAAGCCTTTCCACTCTGTAACTCATTTAACATGTCAGCTGTCAACAACTGGTTCATCACAGCCACAGCAAGGGAGACAAAATGCTAGTGCTTCCACCACCAGGAGGCGCTATTACACAACTTGTACAATTGCAACTAATTGCTTTTAAAAACAGAGGACCAAAATCATGCCTGGTGTAACTCCCAGGCTCGTTGCTGATGGAATCCCTTGGCTGAGTTCCTAGGTATCAGTTCACATGAAGGGTCGGGACAAATGTAGCATTGCCCTTAGCTGTAGTTTTCCCCGTCTGGATAGTGTTTGGGAACTTGGCTTCAGTCTCCCATTGGCTTTATAATCTCAGTCCTCAGCAGAGTTCTTATGACCACAGCTGATGCAAGGTTGACATTGCTTTTCTTTGTAACCTGTGTTTCTTGCAGGTACAAGCAGGAGATCCTGAGGTTAAGGAAACTTGTAGGGAGCGAGGCACCCAGCGCATTCAGTGCTAGGGCTTCTGATGCTTACTTAATGCAGAGATCCAAAAGAACCATCAGCCCTGAACTGTAGCTTTTGCCATGGCCCTGACAAGCAGCAGTCATTAGTTCATCATAGGAAAGACAAGGACATAAAACTGAGTTGCTACCAGGGTGTAGTATTCAATGCTCTGGCACACCAAGAGATAATCCACTCCAGCAAGTGCTCTTCACATTGGGGCCCTCTTACTAGAGGACTAGGACTTGCTGAGAAGAAAATCAGCAGTATACATTTGACTCTACAGAGGTAAATAAATTTACTAAAAATCAAGATCAAAACTCAGTGCTTTGTTCCCCCTTTATCTTGTTTTGTCAAGTTTCACTCCCTCCAGTAGGCCATAAACATTTCCCTTTTATTGCAGAAGTGCTCAGTAGCTGCAGAGCACCATTGCAGATATCTCAGGGTGGTGCAGCACCAGAGTGGGTTGAACCATCACCCAAACTTAGTCTACTGCAGAGCTGGTGGACTCAGCTTACTATGCATCTGAATTAACAGGTTCCCTTCACCTTCTGCTAGACCGTTGCCTTTAGCATTGTAACAATTGCAAAGTGCTGTGCTTCACCAGTGCTAACTCCCACCACCTCGCCCCTGTCTGAGCTAGAGAGGAGTAGAGGTAGGGTTCAGGTTAGGATTTGAGCTCAGCTGCTCTTATGCACAGGGCACTGAAGAGACTTTACTGCTCTGCACTCATGGTGAGTTGTTCCATGGAGAAGGACCTGCTGGGTGGGGATTATGTGAGGAGGACCTACAGGGAATTGATTAGCAGGAAGAAAAGGGGAGAGCTGGAGAAGCTGCATTACTGAGCCTTCCCCCCCAGAGAACTCTGAACACAGTCCAGAATGGCTCTGTCTACAGTGAGGGGGCAAGCAGCACCCCAGCTCTGCCAGAACAATGAATCGAATCCCACAGCCCTTTTATTGTTTGAAAATGAATTGCAAATAAATTAAGAAGAGAAATGAATTATTTCAAACAAGAATCAAAGATTCAGCTCTTCAGTCTTGTGACAATTCTTTGGGGATTTCCAGCCCAATTCCCCAGCTCAAAGGCTGTCCAGGATTCTGGTTCTAGGGAAGCCAGAGCACGTGGGTTAAAGTCTGGCAAATCATCACCCCTCCCTTCTCATTGCAACGCCTCCCCACCACCACCACCACGCTTGCTGGGCTGTTCAGCTGAACAGCCACTATGGCAGCATTTGCCCTCCAGAGCAGTTCTGAGGGGCTAAAAAAAAGCACACACATTTGCAGAGGCTCCAATGCTATTGTCCAGGCTGTATACCCCAGCTGCAGCTGAGCTCTCAACTCATTCTGGACTTCTCTCAAGTTTGTTCTGCCCTGTTTGCCGTACAGTCTTGATATCATAGGCCCAGCTTCTGTTTATACCCTCTCCAACACTGGTGGTTGGCATCCAGGTGGGAAAGGGGAAGCGTCCAGCCACCACACGGGCCTCATCTGGCAGTTCTGCAAGCAGCTTTGTCTCTAGGAGAGGTAGCTAATGGGGAGGAGGAAGGAGAAGCTGTTACTAAACAGTCACAGATATCACAAGGAGGGGAAAAAGTTGTTGTGTGTGTGAGATGTGTTCTAGAGACTTTTTGCAGGTTTGCCATTAGTTAGCAGAGTTGTCATTTTGATTATTAATATTGATATTGAAGTAGCATCCAGTGGCCCCAGTCAGAATCTGGACCCTATTATGGTGAGCATAGTGGAAACACATTTATAGATGAAGCCCCAGCCCTGGAGAACTTACAATCCAGGACACATTCATTGAGCTTTGCTTTTATGTGCAAAAATTAATTTTCTCAACAGTAAACAGTAATAGCCCAGAAGGGGGCTGGCTCCCTGGAGATGAGAAGTAAATGCCAGCAAGATCTATTTTTTAGTGGCAATATCCACAGGGCAATAAATAATAGCTTCATAGAAACTTATCTCAACACTACCTGGGATGGAGTTCAGTAGGACCCTGTTGCAAGACTTCTAAGTTTTGCCAGTCTATCAGAATAAGCAGGGTTTATGATAACCCCTTTTTTAATCTCTGAACTGAGGCCAGATCTACAGGTGCACTGAACACTTGCTACACCCATTGAAACAAGCAGGAGGTGCAGGTGTTCAGCACCCCAACATGTTTAGGAATTTTGAATCACAAAATGCAAACTCTGATGTATCCATCCCTACAGCTACACAGTGCTGACTGCATTCACCTACCTCTGTAGTCACTGGGCGTGCCGGTGCTCAGCATCTCACAGAGCTGGCTGGTGAAATAGTAAGAAGTGTATACTCAGCCCACGTGGGCAATTTCTCAGCAGATCCAACATTTGGACTATCCCCGCTCAAGAAAAACTCCCACTGACTATGATGGGGCCATTAGGAGGTGTTCACAGCAGCCTTGTTAAGGCAGATGCACTAGGATTTGATTGGTTATGTGAAACATATATAGTTCTAGTGCCATTTTCTTAAGGGTTTTTGCCAACATTCAGGATGATCCCTTTAGTCTGAGTAGCCTCCCTTCTCATTGATTTGCCCAACAAAGTAGGAAATTGTCAGCCAGCCCTTCACCCTTAACCTCCTGTACCTGTCCCTAGAGCATGCTTGGACTTACCACACTGGGAGCGAGGAACACAGAGATGTTGTTGCAGTCAGATACGTTTACCTTCAAGAGGATAAAGTCAGTCAAGGGGAGAGAAATAACAGACTGAGGGGACTGTTCAATGTGTGCTGGGGAAAGAGGATCTTAGTGGAGTCTTAGATCTGTGCACAAGGATCTAACTTCACTTGCTGACATGCAGGAAGTTATTCTAAACCCCAAAAAGGTCAATAATACTGAGCAAGTGAGATTTTTGGGAGGGTGGAGTTGTGCTGTTATCAGGAGGTGCTGCAAAAACCCTGTTACTGGACTAGATGCAGGTGTGTCTCTGATAACGGATTAAATAAAATCTTAGGATCCCAAAATGTAGAGATAGGACTGACTTATTAGTTCATAGAGTCCAGTGGTTCTTAACCTATTTACCATTGTGGGCCGCAATGTGGCTGTGTGTGTTATGTGAGCTGCATTCACACAATATATATACTACCTGTATAGCCCTGAGGATGTCACATGGGCTGCAACTGGGTGCTGATTGAGCTGCAAGCAGCCTGTAGATTGAGAATCACTGATCTAGTCCATCCCTGCCAGTGTTTTCTCCAGCCTAGATTTAGATGCGTGGAGAGGTTCAGCTTTTGGTAATAGATCTTTAGGAGGCTTGATGCAATTCTAGAGCCCCAGCTATACACGGTCAATACGAGAGCAGCATCTTCAAACTTGCCCTCCAGCTGCACTGAGAAAGGACATTTGTGCAAGCTAGGGGGCTCTTTCATTATCCCTCTTGTAGAGTTTTCCAACGCTCCAGACCTCAGTGTTTTCAACATCATTTTCAGCTGTGTGTGTTAAAGGCCAGGAGAAGGAAAACAGATGGATGATCCCAGCTAAACACACCTGAGGAACCTACAGAGCTGACTTAACAGTAATTCAGTATTATTGGACAGAGAGGGCCAATGTGGCTTTCTTCTCCCTTTTGCCACAGTGCTGCTGTTGTAGAAACTGAGGAAAATTTCTAGCACACAAAGTATATCTGATCCATAAGGAACAGTTCCAGTGGAGGAAAGGGGGGGGGGAAAAACCCAGTGCCTCTAATAAGTAGGTTTGGAGGAGAATGCTGAACCTTTTGCCCAGCGTGGCTAAAGCCCTGATGTCTGTGTTTAGTAGAGGTGGTAGGTCCTTTGATCTTAGGAACAATGTAGTCAGTCAGGCTGAGAAATCCAGAGTCCTGACTCCATCACAAGAAGTTACCTTCCATAGATCTTGCCGTTGGTAGAAAACCTTCCCATAACACCCAGCCCTCCAGGCATGATAGTTGGAGAGTCTCAACAGCCAGGGGTTGAGTTCATAGCCAACAGCTGGTCTGAAGCCTCGTTTATATGCTTCTAATACCTGGAGAGAGAAATTGAAACCAAAATAAACCTCCATGTTTGTTCCTGAAATAATCTCTGGAGCAGCAGCTGTAGAGCAGACAGCTTCCAGCTACTCCACTCCCAAGAGCAGTCACTGTGGGGAATGGGATAAGAGTACAGTCCATAAGGAGCATGTTTACTTGCACTCCATCCTCTAAGCAGCTCTTTTAGGGAATGGAGTAGGAAGGTAAGGAGTAGGTGATTAATGACCAGATGCCAGTATAGAAGGTAGTTGGCAAAGCTCAACATGTAACATGGTACGTCCTTCGAGATAAATCAGTGAAGCAGTGGAATAGAGAGACTGAGGGCGTGATCCTATGAAAGGCTGAGTTTTCAACTCCACTCAGTTCAGTGCGCTCAGGACCTCCCAAGAGGCAGTCAGCACCTTGCAGGCTCAGACTTAGAATGAGGAAAGGAGGAGGGGACAAGACAGGGTTTGAGCATGGTTGTAAGTACCAGTCTTATCAGAACTTTTTTCTGATAAGCTAAAGCGATTCCCTTCCACTGGCTGTGGGGATACTATAATTGCTCCAATCCCTTCCTTTCCTAGCAGGAGTCGTTCTAAGAAGATGTGAGGAGTAACAGCGGTGTGGGGGCTCTCAACTGCTCCAGTCCCAGATTCGTTAAGGAGTCCAAGTCTAGGAAAGGCACATAGGCATGCTCCTTAGGGAGCAACTCACAGGTACTCCAGTCCCAGGAAGTCTTTGCAGAGAATGGGTAAGCGCAATTGCCCTTGAAAGAGCTTCCAGTCTAAGGAGTTACACTGGTGTAAGCCTACTGCAATCCCAACTAAGTTTCTCTAGATATACACTGACGTAACAGGGAGCAGGATGTGGATGCCCTTGCAGTGGGAGATCTACCTTTAACACTATTAACTCTTCAAAATGCAAACCAGCAGCTGTGAATATCAGACACAAGGACTTTTTCCTCTCTTACAATTCTGCCATCTCCTGACCCTAAATCCACCATCTTCCCAGAGCGTCCTTTCAGCAGCGACATCACATTCTCAACTTGCTTGGCACTTGATGGTACATATGGCACCTGGGTTAGAGAAATGAGAAATATAAGCCCCAGTCAAACACAAGTTACTTTTCTGGTGTTCCAGTCATGTCAGAGTATGCAGAATTCAGTAAAGCATCCTACAAAGCATGGTGTTTTGGGATATGTAGTTCCACACATGTGCAGGCTGCACATTCATTACAAACAAGGCCCAATCCTGCAAATGGATTTGGACAGGAAAATACTTGTTATGGCCCAGAGCTCAACTAACTTCATTAGATTTCCACATGGGCACAATGGTTTGCCTATATGGATTTGACTGCAAGATCAGGGCAATAAAATGAAGTCAAGGGTAGCCGCTTTGGTCACCTACACATTAGGTCTATCTGAATAGGAGGAAACCACCTGAAGAAAGCAAACTGGGGACTGAGACCTAGAGGAGCTAGCCTCAGCCACTATGCTAAGCACAACTGGAAATTAAGAGCCAGATCCACAGCTGGTAGATTGATTTAAATGAAGCTTACCAAAGCAGAAGGTTGGATCCTAAGTAGTTCTCACCAAAACACAGCTGGAGTACTAAAAATGAAGCCTATCACAGAGGTCTTTTCACTTTACAGCTTTACAAATATTAATCATGTCAGCTATATTTCAGGTGCAGCATTTGTAAAGTGGTTTGGGAGCCTTTGAAATTAAACATCTTAAAACAAGAGACATTGGTAAGGTTGCTAAGAACAAAAACTGTAACAAAATAATTCTCATGTGGTTTTATTTCCCATAGCAAATGCCTCAAATATCCTTCAGCCAGCAGTGACCCTCTAACCAGTGGGTACATGACAGAACAGAAACACTATGGTAAAGAAATGTTTCATGCACCTTCCAGGATGCCTTTATAAACCACCACTAGGGGAACAAAATCATGTTATATAAAAAGCTTGGTAATATTCATCCCCCACACCCCAAATATATACTTAATGCCTCTTCTCTTAAACCAGAACAAATCCCTATGAAAAAGCCCTGGCGAATGATCTACCTGTAACTTTAAAGGCACTCTGCGGAAGCCAGGCATGAGAACTCCTGCCCACATAACATAGGCAGCAAAACCTGTGCCAGCAGCAAGCTGCACAAGGCCCCAGCCACCAACAGTCTTCCCTTGCAGCGCCACTGCCAACTCTTCCAGGTCATCAGGATCCATAGCTGTGAAAACACCAGGATCGGAAGGAGATTTATTCATTAACCAGCATACTTGGCACGTATTCAGCATGCTGTATTTGTATTTAGCTCCCTGCACACACAGGGCGGTATAACCCCCACTATTACACCTCCCTCAGGAACCTGTACTCATGTACGCCCTTCCCCCGGCCCGTTTCCCGCACCTGGCGGGTTGGGGGAGGCTTGAGTCCGCAGCTTCTTTAAACCAGGCGTCCTTTCACCACTGCACAAAGGCCATCACAAACTACCCGCATGCGCCCCATAATGCCCCGCGTATGCTCCAGTACCGAGGCGCACCGTCTTGGCGCGCACGCCGCTCTGGTGATGAGGGGGGCGGTGCTCCGCTCGTGGACTCTGGTCATTGTGGAAAGGTGGTCCGTGAGGGAAACACGTCCTCAGCAACCTTCGTTCCGCTGCTGGGTACTTAGCAGCTGTTAACCCCCTTCCAAAACACTACACCCAGCTCCCCCGCTTGAGACCCACCTAAGGGGATGCCACAGACTTGGAGGCTAAGACCATAACCATCGGCAGTACCGGTTGGATGGGAGGTACTGGGGAAGGTTATGACGTGGAGTGGGTGGACGGGGGAAGCTTGTGACGCGGGGTTCCGGGGCTAGACGGGGCGGGTACCAGGGTTGGATGGTGGGATCCTGGGAAAGTTTATGACGGGGGGATACCTGGGTTGGATGGGGGGTACTGGGGAATGTTATGTCGGCGGTACTGTGGTTGGATGGGGGCACTGGGGAAGGTAATGACTGGGTTTACGGGGGTTGGATGCGAAGAGTATTGGGGAAATTTATGAGGGGGGGTCACCGGGGTTGGATGAGGGAAGCTGGAGAGGGTTATGAGGGATGTACCCGGCTTGGATGGGGTGGAACTAGGGAAGGTTATGACGTGGGGTGCCGGGGTATGATGGGGGGGCACTGGGGAAAGTTATCACGGGAGGTACTGCGGTTGGATAAGGAGAGTACCGGGGAAGGTTATGACGGGGTACCAGGGTTGGATGCGGGGCACTGAAGAAGGTTATGATGGGGAGTACCGGGGTTGGATGGGGATACTGGGGAACGTTATGATGGGGGGTACTGGGGTTGGATGGGGAGAGTATTGGGGAATGTTATGATGAGCGCTACCGGGGTTAGATGTGGGGGGCGGGTAGTGGGGAAGTTTATGAGAGGGCATACTGGGGTTGGGTTGGGGGGGGTACCAAGGTTAGATGTGGAGAGTATTGGGGAAGTTTATGAGGTGAGTACTGTGGTTGGAGCTGGGGAACTGGGGTAGGTTAGGAGGGGTTGGATGTGGGGTATTGGGGAAGGTTATGACTGGGGGTACTGGGCTTGGGTGGTGGGTACCGGGGAAGATTATGACAAGGGGTGCCGGGGTTGGATGGGGCATACTGGGGAAGGTTATGAGGGGCGTCCTGTGGTCAGATGGCGGGTACTGGGGTAGGTTATGAGGGGGGTACCAGGGAAGGTTATGATGGTGGGGAACAGGGTTCAATGGGGAGAATACTGGGAAGATTATGACAGCGGGGTACCAGGGTAGGGCAGTGTGTACTGTGGAAGGTTATGATGGGGGGGTCTCATGGTTGGATGGAGGGTACTGGGGTAGGTCATGAGGGGTGTACCGGACTTGGATGCGGGGCTACAGGGGAAGGTTATGACAGGGGGTTCTGGGGGTGGATGGGGAGATACTGGAGAAGGTTTTGATGGTCAGTACCTGGGTTGGATAGGGTTGTACTGGGGAAGGTTATGACAGGTGGTACCGGGATTGGATGGGGGGGTACTTGGGAAGATTATGACTGTGGGTACTGGGGTTGAATGGGGGTGTACTTGGGAACGTTATGAGGGTGGGTACCAGGGTTGTATGGGTGGTACTGGGGAAAGTTATGACTGGGTGTACTGGGGTTGGATGGGGGGTACTGGGGAAGCTTACCGGGGTTGGATTGGGGACACTGGGGAAAGTTATGACAGGAGGTTCCAGGGTTGGATGGTGGGGTACTGGGGAAGGTTATGACTGGGGGATATTGGTAATGCTCCCCAAATAATTCCTGGAGACTGACATCCAACAGACCCCAAGAATTGGTCCCCAGGCACCTTCTTTGTGCTGCAGATGGAAAGCTGCATCACTGTCTGAACCATATGCCAAGGCCCTGCCTGGGGCATAAAGAGAGTGTGCTCAGTCACATTTGTTAAATATGAGGCAAAGACTTCTCAGGCCTTATCTTTACTAGAAAAAATAGGTGTTTTTTTTAACCCATGTTAGCTGACCCAAATAGACAAGACAGTTGTACTTTTAAAATGTGTTAGCTGGTTGAGGTAAACCGTAGAGTTCTTTCAGCCTACTTTAGTTTGTGTTGATGCACATTTCTCCATTCTCAACCAGTTGCTGCTTGCACTCTCAGCATTTTGAACAGGCTCCTGAACTTCGTGCAGGGCTAGAGGAAGTGTCTGCTGATGGCGGTGATGATTGTAGGATAGAAAATTTATGAGGAAGAACCCCACAGTAGGCAGATGTGGTATAAGCAGCCCCCATGCAGGCCTAACCTTACTCTCTAATACTTTGTGTAAGCAGAGTCTGAATAACTCTCCCCTGACAGCTAGTTCAGGAGCAGGAGAGACTTCAGGAGCAAACTGTATTTACATGAACACATCTACTCTGCATAGGTATCTAGTAGACAGGAGTTGTGTAGCTCCAAGTGATCAGCTTTGGCTGGTGTTGGGTTACAAATCACTTGAATGCAGGGGTAGTGAAATGTTATCAATGTTATCTTTATTGTATGACTAACGGGGAGCAGAACTGTGCTGAGCTTCTCCCAATTGAGGGGTCACCCTCAGCCGAAAGGAACTCAATAAGCCAGGGGCTCGAATCCAGACCCCTGTGAAAGTAAGAGGGGTGGGGACAGGTGTCCCAGTCAGGAGTTGGGGACTCTCCCTAAGGGTCCTTGGTCTGGTTTAACCTTTTCCTCCCCACTGTTAAAAGATAGAGCTAAATAGGCTTCATTAAGAGTCTTTTTGTTATGTTAAAGTGCTCAAATGAGAGCTGAAATCACTTGTGGTGGGGCAGTGTTTCTGCCTAACCTGCAAAGAGCTGAAAATCATTAAGAGACTGATGTGCAGAGGTCACAGCAGAGAGGCAGGTGGCAGCAAAAGGTGACTGACAGTCGGCTGGTGAATGAGTGGCTGGCGAGGCGGCCAGTGGCTGGTGGGGCAGCCAGCAGAAAAGAACAGCAGCTGGCGGGGTGGCCAGCCAGTGCAAGTGCTCAGAGGGCGGAGCAAGCAAGGTGCCTTCTTCCCTGGGTGAGAGGTGAGCTCACACAGATGCACCTCTGAACCCTGGTCCTCACTGAGGGCAAGGACAGCCACTGTGAGTGGGGTATGGTGAGGGAGCAGGAAAGGGGCACAGAAAAGGAACTTTTGGTTGTAGAACTCAAGAACATGAGGCAGAAGGCACTGCCCCACACACTCTAGGGTGGGTGTCCTGCTCACAATTTTATGTTTATGAATCCTGCTTGTGGCATTTCCCCTAATTAATGTCAGGTGACTTCCCTCCTTTCATTAAAAGTTTCTTTTCTACACTCAGATTCAGTTCTTGCGAGTGGAGAAGTATTGCCTCTCAGAGGCACCCAGGGATGGTGTGTGATTTTCCCAGGTTATTGGGTAGGGGCTCGAGCCGATTCTGTGTTGTACTGTTGAAAAGGAACCCCTAGATATTGAACCCGGCCCTGGTTACTGCTGGCGGAAAGGATTATATTTGGCTTAAATGCTGAAGCATGGGGTTTTTAATCCCTTCCAAAACTCTGTTTTCGCTGTCATTACTATTTTGATCTGTAGAAATGTCGAATCCTCTTGGCCTCATTGACATTCTGTGGCAATAAGTTGCATATTCTTATGTGTTGAGTGAAAAAGTATTTCCCTTTATCAGTTTTGAATTTATTACCTTTCAATTTAATTGAACATCTCTTTGTTCTTGTATTGTGAAACATGGAGAATGGATGTTCTCGATCTACCTTCTCTGTGTCATTCATTATTTTATATACGTTCACCATTTCCTGTCTTGTTCATCCTCTTTCTATGATAAGCATTTCCAGTCTTTTCAAACACTCTTCAAATCGGGGTTTTCCAGGCCCCTTATAATTCTCAGTGGCCTTCTCTGAACCGCCCTCTAATTCTACAATATCTATTTTGAGATGGGCTGACCCATCAAAGCCTTGGCTGGGATGATTTAGTTGGGGTTGGTCCTGCCTTGAGCAGGGGGTTGAACTAGATGACTTCCTGAGGTCTCTTCCAACCCTAATCTTCTATGACCAGTACCGGTCATAAAATATCTGCTGAAAACACATTAGTTGTGTTTTTTCTAGGGCTGTTGATTAATTGCAGTTAACTCACGTGATTAACTAACAAAAAGTAATCATGATTCAACACACTGTTAAACAACAGAATACCAATTGAAATGTATTAAGTATTTTGGGATGTTTTTCTACATTTCCAAATATATTGATTTCAGTTACAACACAGAATAAAAAGTGTACAGTGCTCACTTTATATTATTTTTGATTACAAATATTTGCACTGTAAAAATTATAAAAGAAATTTTATTTTCAATTCACTTCATACAACTATTGTAGTGCAGTCTTTTTATCATGAAAGTGCAAGTTCCAAATGTGGGGTTTTTTGTTACATAACTGCATTCAAAAACAAAACAATGTTAAACTTTATAGCCTACAAGTCCAATCAGTCCTACTTCTTGTTCAGCCAATCACTAAGACAAACAAATTTGTTTACATTTGTAGAAGATAATGCTGCCTGCTTCTTGATTACAATGTCACCTGAAAGTGAGAACAGGCGTGTCCATGGCCCTGTTGTAGTCTATTGTTAGTATATAGGTCTGTTTGTTAGCCTGGGTTAGAATTTTGGATTTGACTTTTTGATACTCTTCTACTAAAATGTGTAAGCAAGGGACAAAGACACTGTGATGTTGCTTCTGCCTAGTCAGCTGGATTTGTTAGTAGAATGGGAACAGATAAGAGCAGTTAAATGTTACTCAAGAGCACACTTTAAGATTGCCTCAAACCCTATCTCAAGGAAGGCAAGCTCAAGCAACCATTCAGGAGGGTCAAAGGGGCATGAGGCGGGGAAGATATAAAACACTTGGCCCTGGTTTACACTAGGAGTTGAGGTTGAATTTAGCAGTGTTAAATTGATTTAACCCTGCACCCGTCCACACGACGAAGCCCTTTTTTTTTTTTTACTTAAAGGGCTCTTAAAATCAATTTCCTTACTCCACCCCCGACAAGGGGATTAGCGCTGAAATCGGCTTTGCTGGGTTGAATTTGGGGTACTGTGGACACAATTAGATGGTATTGGCCTCCGGGAGCTATCCCAGAGTGCTCCATTGTGGCCACTCTGGACAGCACTCTTAACTCAGATGCACTGGTCAGGTAGACAGGAAAAGGCCCGCGAACTTTTGAATTTCAATTTCCTGTTTGGACAGCATGGCAAGCTGCAGGTGACCATGCTGAGCTCATCAGCAGAGTTGACCAAGCAGAGCTCATCAGCAGAGGTGACCATGATGGAGTCCCAGAATCGCAAAAGAGCTCTAGCATGGACTGAACGGAAGGTATGGGATCTGATCACTGTATGGGGAAAGGAATCTGTGCTATCATAACTACGTTCCAGTTTTCGAAATGCCAAAACATTTGTCAAAATCTCCCAGGGCATGAAGGACAGAGGCCATAACAGGAACCCGAGGCAATGCCATGTGAAACTTAAAGAACTGAGGCAAGCCTACCAGAAAACCAGAGAGGCGAACGGCTGCTCTGGGTCAGAGCCCAAAACATGCCGCTTCTATGATGAGCTGCATGCCATTTTAGGGGGTTCAGCCACCACTACCCCAACCGTGTTGTTTGACTCCTTCAAAGGAGATGGAGGCTACACAGAAGCAGGTTTTGGGGACAAGGAAGATGATGATGATGAGATTGTAGGTAGCTCACAGCAAGCAAGCGGAGAAACCAGTTTTCCCGACAGGAACTGTTTCTCACCCTGGACCTGGAGCCAGTACCCCCCGAACCTACCCAAGCCTGCCTCCCGGACTCACCAGGCAGAGAAGGGACCTCTGGTGAGTGTATCTTTTAAAATACTGTACATGGTTTGAAAGCAAGCATATTTAATGATTAATTTGCCCTGGCATTCGTGGCTCTCCTGGATGTACTCCCAAATCCTTTGCAAATGTTTCTGGGGAGGGCAGCCTTATTCCATCCACCATGGTAGGACACTTTACCACTCCAGGCCAGTAGCACGTATTCGGGAATCATTGTAGAACAAAGCATTGCAGTGTATGTTAGCTGGCGTTCAAACAACATCCGCTCTTTATCTCTCTGTGTTATCCTCAGGAGAGTGATATCATTCATGGTCACCTGGTTGAAATAGGGTGCTTTTCTTAAGGGGACATTCAGAGGTGCCCGTTCCTGCTGGGCTGTTTGCCTGTGGCTGAACAAATATGTTCCCTGCTGTTAGCCACGGGGAGGGGGGAGGGGCTAGCCACGTGCTGAGGGGAGGCAAAATGCGACCTTGTAACGAAAGCACATGTGCTATGTATGTAACGTTAACAGCAAGGTTTACCGTGAAAGAGTGTACCCATTGTTCTATAAAAATGTCTTTTTAAATACCACATTTAAACATTTCATCAAACATTTCATCGTGAGTCCCTTTTTTTTTCTCCACCAGCTGCATGTGTTTCAAGGATCACAGGATCTTCTCCTTCCCAGAGGCTAATGACGATCAGAAGGTGAAAAAAACGTACTCACGATGAAATGTTCTCTGAGCTCATGTTGTCCTCCCACACTGACAGAGCACAGACGAATGCATGGAGGCAGACAATGTCAGAGTGCAGGAAAGCACAAAATGACCGGGAGGAGAGGTGGCGGGCTGAAGAGAGGGCCGAAGCTGAAAGGTTGTGGCAGTGTGATGAGAGGAGGCAGGACTCAATGCTGAGGCTGCTGGAGGATCAAACTAATATGCTCCAGCATATAGTTGAGCTGCAGGAAAGGCAGCAGGAGCACAGACCATCGCTACAGCCCCTGTGTAACCAGCCACCCTCCTCCCCAAGTTCCATAGCCTCCTCACCCAGACACCCAAGAACGCGGTCGGGGGGCCTCCGGCGACCCAGCCACGCCACCCCAGAGGATTAGCCAAGCAACAGAAGGCTGGCATTCAATAAGTTTTAAAGTTGCTGTGTGGCCTTGTCCTTCCCTCCTCCACTACCCCTCCTGGTGTTTCTCTCCTCCACCACCTCTCCCGGGCAACCTTGGTAGTTATCCCCCTATTTGTGTGATGAATTAATAAAGAATGCATGAATGTGAAGCAACAATGACTTTATTGACTCTGCAAGTGGTGATAGAAGGGAGGAGGGGAGCGGTGGTCAAATTGCCTGCACTTCAGACTTCTGGTCTTCTGCTCTCTGTCTGTGTGACAAGAACCAGGGGAGGGAGTGAAGGGAAAGCCCTCTAACACCTGTGTCACAAGTTATTTACATGCCAGATGCGCTAAAGAGTCATGTGTCCCTTGATACTTCAACCACTATTCCAGAGGACATGTGTCCATGCTGATGACGGGTTCTGCTCGATAACAATCCAAACCAGTGCAGACCGACTCATGTTCACTTTCATCATCCGAGTCAGATGCCACCAGCAGAAGATTGATTATCTTTTTTGGTGGTTTGGGTTCTATAGTTTCCACATCAGAGTGTTGCTCTTTTTCGATTCTGAAAGCATGCTCCACGCCTCGTCCCTCTCAGATTTTGGAAGGCACTTCAGATTCTTAAATCTTGGGTCAAGTGCTGTCGCTATCTTTAGAAATTTCACATTGGTATCTTCTTTGCATTTTGTCAAATTTGCAGTGAAAGTGTTCTTAAAATGAA
This sequence comes from Dermochelys coriacea, assembly GCF_009764565.3. Classification (NCBI taxonomy): domain Eukaryota; kingdom Metazoa; phylum Chordata; order Testudines; family Dermochelyidae; genus Dermochelys; species Dermochelys coriacea. Next base: position 39,238,205 of record NC_050077.1, read on the forward strand.
CAACATATGCTAGGTGATCATCTGAGACTGCTATAACATGAACTATATGGCAGAATGTAGTAAAACAGAGCAGCAGATGTAAAATTATCCCCCAAGGAGTTCAGTCACAAATTTAATTAAGGCATTTTTTTTTAACGAGCATCAATAGCATGGGAGCATGTCCTCTGGAATGGTGGCCAAAGCACAAAGCACGTAAATATCTTGTGACGCTGGCTACAACAGTGCCATGCAAACAGCTGTTCTCACTTTCAGGTGATGTAAACAAGAAGCAGGCAGCAAGATCTTCTGCAAATGTAAACAAACTTGTTTGTCTAAGTGATTGAATGAACAAACAGTAGGACTGAATGGACTTGTAGGCTCTAAAGTTTTACATTGTTTTATTTTTGAATGCAGGGTTTTTTTGTACATAATTCTACATTTGTAAGCTCAACTTTCATGATAGAGAGATTGCACTACAGAACTTGTATTAGGTGAATTGAAAAATACTATTTATTTTGTTTTTTTACAGTGCAAATATTTGTAATAAAAATAAATATAAAGTGAGCACTGTGTACTTTTTATTCTGTGTTGTAACTGAAATCACTATATTTGAAATATAGAAAACATCCAAAAATATTTAAATAAATGGTATTCTATTATTGTTTAACAGTGCGATTAATCGTGATTAATGTTTTTAATCACTTGACAGCCCTAGTTTTTTTCCCTAACACTAGTGAGGAAATATAATTCTGGCCAGCAATTCAAAGAACAAAATCTTGATCTTTAGAAAGACTTGAGACCAGCAGCCAAACTGTCTCAGGCTTAGGGCTGTGTATGTTTCAGCAATGTCCTGCATGGTTAATCAAACTCCCCTTCCGTTGTTCTTTTCAGTCCTCTTCTCCGCTCCCCATTGGATAGTGTCTTTCCTGCACTATCAACAGCTTAGTCACCCCAGCCTCTCTAGAATCAGCAATTTATCTCATGTTTTCATGCCGGTTGCTTCTCATCCAAACACAGATTGAGAATCGGGACAGGTTTTGGAAGATTCTCTACAGCTCCAAAACAAATGTTCATAATCTTGAATCCAGCATTTCAATACAATATACTGGAAAGTATAGGTGTATGAGAATCTTTGTATGCTCCCTCTCCAACTTGATTAAGGTTCTTCTTTTATCATATTGCATCTCTTTGTGCCCATTTAGTAGGTTAACTGATGAATGAGGAAAGCCTGGGTGTAGGAGGGATGGATGGACAGTGGTACTGACCAAGTTGCAGTGCATGTCTGGGTTTTCTCCCTCAAGAGCGAGTATGGACACATACAGTATTGATGTCGAGAGGGTCATCTGGGAGAGGATCAAAAACCCTCATTAGTTTCTGACTCTATTGTATGCATCGGTGGGTGGGTAAGACTTGGACCCTATTTCAGGTGGGCCTGAAGTTCAGTTTGAGATTTCCCCTGTGGTTGCCCAGTTGAAAGACATTTGCTAATAGCATCTGGATTAACAGCAGATAGATGGTCTTTCAGTCTTCATTCACCAGTGATGAAAAGCAAAGTCCTGACATGGACCCTAAGCCTACTTTGAACAGGCTCCAAGTGCTGTGCAGCTACTGGGAGGAGAAGTATCCACAATGGATTCAGCTGGACATGGATTCGAGCCCTGGCACCTGCCTTGCCGATGGAGCTTTTGCTCCATTTTAGTAGGTCAGAGCTCCGAGCTTCCTAGCTTTCCCATCTGCACTAACTTTACTGATCTCTGAGCCTTGGCTACACTGGAATGTAAACAGTCAGCTTCAGATTACAGTATACACCACAAAATTTGAGGGGGGAGATTAGACATGAGACAGTGAGAGACCAGGGGCTTGGGAGGCAAAGCTTCTATAAACAAGAGTGCTAGACAATCTGCCTGTGCTGGTAAAAGCACCACGCTGTCCTTACGGACTGATACCCGCAGTGGGGAGAGATCCATCATTCTGATGCTTACTAGCCAAAGTGGCTCAGCATGAAGCTTATTGTCCACCTTATTACATAAATAGCTTTATAGCCACATACTGTACAAACAAATACTGGGACTGGGATAGGGGAGGCGACACACTGGATGAGTGCTCTGGGGAGGACTTCTCTGGGGGTGTTAAATTGAGATGAGCTTTCCTTAATACACCATCTTTTGAGACCAAGTAGGTTAGGTAAACATGTCTCTCTGGCCACAGCGTGGCTCTAGCTCCTGTCTGAAGAACTGGCCACAAGGAGGCATTCCCAAGGTTCCCAGCTTCCTGGTCAGGGAGAATGGTAGAAGAGCCCCATGTTAATCCAGAGCTAATGTGGTGTGTGAGACCCATGAAAGGGGAATGGCTGGTAACAGTGTCCTATAACTATAGCATGCCATGTCAATGGTGAAGAATCAGAGCAAGTCACTTTCTTCTAACACTGAACAAGGAACTCTTTTTTAAAAATAAGGATAACAGAGTTAACACTAAAGCTACTCTACACGGATCTCTGCCTAGAATCTTCCCAAGCCCCACTCCTTCTAGGCTGCCTGCTACAGATTAAAATAAACCGTTCATATCAATATAGTTATAACTATATAGATTTGTACAAATGAAAGGAGATGTCATTCTAGTCTCTCTGTACTGTATTGTTAAATATAAAGGAATATTTTCTGAGGCCTGCTGTTTCAGCTCAGATGCCCTCTGACAGAACATTATACACTATGTTAGGACAGGAAGTTAAGAAGAATATTGTATTGATTGGAAACTGCAGAAGGAGTTTAAGTAGGTAGGATGTAACTACCCAGTGTGGAATTTAACTAGAATACTGGGTTAACATGGCTCTCTGGTGAAGTGTGCTATTGGATCTTAAATGACTGCAAGTCATCAGGAGCTCTTTTTAAAAAACTTATCTGAACAATTGGACTTCTAGCAGCAGCCCTGCAGCACTGTACTAACTTGGAGGGAAGAGCACCATTAACCAATGTTGCCAATTTGTGACTTTTATTGCAAGTCTCACAATAGTTGGTGTGGTTTTTTTCCTTAAAGCCCCTGCTGTTGGAGTCATGTGATTAAATGGGAACAAGTCCCTGCCCCAAAGAGCGAACAATCTAAATAGACAAGACAGACAAGAGGCAGGAGAAAGGAAGCTGCTATCCTCATTTTACAGATGGGGAAACTGAGGTACTGAAGTGACTTGTGCAAAATGAAATAGGAAGTCTGTGGCAGAGCCAGGAAACAAACTCCATCCCCTGATTTCTTAGCCCAAAGCCTTAACCACCGGGCTGCCCACATCACCGAGCTACTGCAAAGTTTGAAATGACTGTCAGTCTTCCTGGAAGTATAATAGAGGGGGTCTGCAGGCCAGGATTAAGGTGCGTGGCCATTGCTGCATGGGGAAAGTATGTGCAACACCTCCCTGCATTCCCTGGGGCTCTCCCAGCCCCTCCCCCCAGGACACTGAACTGATCCAATTTTAAACAAATGTTTAACATATTTAAAAAACTGTATTCGAGGTTCGGCCCCAAATGTAAGCAGGTGCAGCTCCCATGTCAGTGGGGGCTGGCTTGCCCTCTCTCTAACTTTGAGTGATTCAGGTTTCTTGTAACCTTGTCATTGCTGAGAAGTATGCATGTATTATAGCTGACAGGCCAAAGATTTTGTTGGAAAATTCTTCCAAAGAAACAGGAAACTGGGATGTAAAATGGACACTGATCCACACTGCAATAATTAAAAGTAATGTGAGTTTTTTAAGGGTTGTAAAATTGCTATAGATACTTGATTGCTTCTTCTTGATGCCTGTGATTTTTAGTCGATAATCTTTGTGACTTTGTATCCTGGGTTCTGTCACATTCATACAAGTTGCCTTAATATTAACTGTAAAATTGTACACTACTGGGGACTGTTGAAGGGAACTGCCTACTACTGATGTACTACCTTGCCTTCTGCTGGATGGAATCAGAATTGCTAAAATGTGTGTTACAGCCTTCATACTGCTCATGGTGAATGGTGATTCTCCATTAGCTCAAGCGGCAAGTACTTGTCCTGCTGCTGCTATGAAGTGATCTCTGTGAAGCCGACTAGAGATCGGTTAAAGATGCAATGGGAGTACATGGGTTTGTTTTCTTTCCTTGGCTTCTGTAATGAAGGATATTTATTTAAAATAATGAATTGGAAGGGGAGTTGGCCCCAAGGCTTTAGGGGTGGCTAGAGGTGCTCTCTCAGCCAGGACCTGATTGTGAAAGTGAAGAAAATCAATATAGTGAAGGGGCCAATTGGGAACAGATTGCAGCGGTCTCGCTCTTCCACAGTATCTGTTACAACTCTGTGATGTAAACCAGCTGCTGAGATTAGCCATAGTGTAACCTTGCTCTGAAGCTCCCAGAGGAGTTCTCTGACAATGTAGACTGTTCCCTTGCAATCTCATTTCCCACCTCCCATCCCCGACTCTTTAGCACGAAGTGACCCAGAGAGCGCCACTGAGAAAATGTAGTGATCAGTGTTGTCAGCTCTGTTAATTTTATTGTGTGTTTTGTGGTATATTGTGTTTCTCCAAAAGCTACATCTCCTGGAGTCCTGTGAATATGTGAAAATCTCAGTTTTCATTTAAAAAATGAAGTTTCTTGCCCTCTTGGTTGTGGAAAAAAGTTTGAAAGGGTTCAAAAATCAGAAGGCAAATAAAAAGAAGCTGATTTCTAGTATTATTTAAAAGCTCGTGATTTCTGGGGTTGGGTGATACTATATGTGGCCTTGTCTTATGCACTGTCACTGCTTGGGAGCTTTGGTGTATTACAGATGGACTAAGGAGGTGGTTTGAGTTAGGCTTAGGCTGGACTTCCAGGGAGCATGCCACTGGGGAGTAGTGCTGTGTTGAGTTCAGGGAGTTGGGCCTCCCAGGGCACAGGCCCACATTAAGACTGGGTGTGTGGGTTTTTTAGTGCCATAATCTTGTGAGCTGTTCCTGCAAAATGTTAGCACCACGTGAACAAGCAGGTTCAGATCAAGGGACCCGAATCAGAATCCAAGCCTGGTACATGGAGGGGACCAGATGAGTTTCTTGGTTTGGCCCATCTGCACTATTTTTGAATTGCAAAGAAGTTTTGTTTTCTATGTGGGTACCATGCAGTTTACACCGCACTTGTCACCATGGGGTCTGGGCTTCTGTTGAAGGGGCTCCATTGCCTTCCTACTTACTCCAGCCCCTGACAGTGTCAGTCTAGCTAACAGACGGCCGTGTTCAGCTGGGCAATGGCCCCTAGGAGGGGCCCCCTCTCTACTCCTCCTCTTTGCACAATAGGGATGGACAAGCTGGTATGGATAATGTAAGAGCTGAACTGAGCTTTCCCCCAAAATTGAGTCACCATCTGAAATCCAAGTATTAAATCTTGGGAGAAAACCCCATGCTGAGTCAGGTCCTGTCCAACTTCATAGGCTTGGAGGGCTGCATGGTGTGGAAGTTAGCACAAGATTTCGGGGTTCTCCCCATCACTAGTCTCTGCATAATCTTACTTGATGCAACACTACAGCAGCTTGCGGCTTTGTTGCCTACAGGGACATTAAGGACCTAATCCAAAGCCCACTGGAGTCAATGGAAATACTCTCATTGACTCCAGTGGGCTTAAAATCAGGCCCTAGAACTATCTGAACTACATTGCCCCCTCTGCTCTCCTGGGTCCCCTCAATCTCCATGGGCCCCAGGATCCCACCTGCCTTATTCTGTCTCTCCTGCTGTGATTTGTTAAGTGAATGGAAGAGGCCGTGACAACCAGAAGCTCTTTGCTCTCGTGGATGCTGTTACCCAGGCGATAACAGGGGGCCTGATCCCCAGCAGGAGTAAATCAGTGCTGTTCCATTGAAGTTGGTGACGCTTGTCTGATTTAGGCCAGCTGAGGGTTAGGCCCTGAGGAGGATTAAGAATTCCGGCTGCTGGGCTGTTGGAAATTCTTAGCTTACTGGCAAATGTCTTTAAAACTGCTGGGCTAATGTGTGGTGGATGTGGTGGTGGTTATGGAAATTAGAGCTTCCATGTATTAACATTCCTCAACTTCTTCATAGTTACTTATTTTTATTTTAAAGTCATCCTTTTTTTAAAGAAAGAAAATAACCTTCTGTCTGCAGGAAACCATACCCCATAAGGAGGTGGCTGGGCTTTAAGGGGCTTAAATACTTCCTCCCCATTGTGGTCGCATACATCTCTGGGACGCTTTATCCTGGATGGCTAGCTTTCCTCTCTCATTAGAAACCGATTGGGAACTGTGATGGGTGACTTCAAATTTCACTTTCTGCTTCTGCTGAGTTGGTGTTCAGGCTTGTCATGGTTTGCTTGAGCCTCAGCTGATGGAAGCAGGGCACCGCTCTGAGGAAGTTTGTTGGGTGAGTGTGTATGGGCACCACTTTGGGGAAGCATGCGGCGTTGGCAGGCCACTGCTCTGAGGAAGTTCACAGTGCCGGAGTTCCAGATGACTCTCTGGTTGTGGGTGTGGGTGGAAATGGAGTGGCTTGGAAATGGAGCTGTGCCAGGAGCTGTGCCAGTGTGAGCCAGGAGACCGTGTGCTGGAGGAGTGTGCATCCTCCTTGAGCGTGTTAGCAGACAGCATGGTTTCATTTAGTCCTCTCCCTAAACTAGACCAGATTTTAGAGCCATGAGAGAAAGCACAAGAAATCCCAGATAGCTTGGAGAGTTGTGCTGCCTCTCTAATGACATGCCCCTGGTGTTCTCTGCTCCCTGGGCCATCTGGCCATTACACGCTGTCGAAGCTGGGATGGATTAAGGCAGGATTCTGGAATCTGGGCCCTGAAGTCAGAGAGCATCCAGCTGGAGCAGTGAGTGAGAAGTGCCTGCCAGTGCAGTTCACAACTGACTGATCCCATCTCGCTTTTTGCTGAGGTGGGCTGAGCGGATTGACTTGGGAGAAAGATCAAGTACTCAGGAATGGGAAGGAGAATAATCCATCTTGAGGGACGGAGGTGGGAGCTGGGCTACTGAAGGACTAGTCTGTCTGGTATGTGGGGAGGGTAATTTGATGGATCCACACTTAGTCCTAATCCATCTGTATGTGCCCACTGCCCCCTCCTTCCTGCCAGTTGTCAGCAATTGATGGATACAGACTACAGCTGGCAGATAAGGCTTAAAGGCTCCATTTTTGGGGGTGCTGAGCACTTTCCACTCCCATTGACTTCAATAGGAGTAGAGGATCTTCAGCACCAAACAAGATTGGGCCCTATATGATGGACAAATCTCAAGCAAATCTAGCCACACCTGTAATTGAGGGAACTAGGCTACCATGCCCAGGAATTGCGCTTTCTCCCTTCCAGTTAGGGCAGCTGAGCCAAATGCAGACAGGTGGTCCTATCTCCTTTGTAGAGAGGTTGCTCACCTTTTTAAGGAGCATCCCGTATCCAGCCAGGCTGGGACAAGGTCAGGAAAAGGAAATGTGGACTGTTCTGTCAAACTGTTGGGAAAGCTGGTGTCAGAGTTCCTTTCCCACTCTGAACACTAGGGTACAAATGTGGGGACCCGCATGAAAGACCTCCTAAGCTTATTCTTACCAGCTTAGGTTAAAACCTTCCCCAAGGTAGAAACTTTGCCTTGTCCTTGAACAGTATGCTGCCACCACCAAGCATTCTAAGGGTATGTCTACACTATGAAATTAGGTCGAATTTATAGAAGTCGGTTTTGTAGAAAGCGTTTTTATACAGTCGAGTGTGTGTGTCCCCACACAAATGCTCTAAGTGCATGTAGTCGGCCGACTGTGTCCACAGTATCGAGACAACAGTCGACTTCCGGAGCTTTGCACTGTGGGTGGCTATCCCACAGTTCCCGCAGTCTCCACCGCCCATTTGAATTCTGGGTAGAAATCCCAGTGCCTGATGGGGCTAAAACATTGTCGTGGGTAGTTCTGGGTACATATCGTCAGGCCCCCGTTTCCTCCCTTCCTCCCTCCATAAAAGCAAGGGCAGACAATCGTTTTGCACCTTTTTTCTTGAGTTACCTATGCAGATGCCATACCACGGCAAGCATGGAGCCCGCTCAGCTAACCGTCACCGTATGTCTCCTGGGTGCTGACAGACGCGGTACGGCATTGCTACACAGCAGCAGTTTATTGCCTTTTGGCAGCAGACAGTGCAGTATGACTGGTAGCAGTCATCGACGTAGTCCTGGGTACTCTTTTAACTGGGCATCTGGGCAAAAATGGGAATGACTCAGCCAGGTCATTTCCCTTGTTTCGTCTCATGGCGATTGAGTCCTACTGGCAGTGCACTGTCTTTTAATTTGCAGCCAGCAGAAGACGATGGCCAGTAGTCGTACTGCATCGTCTTCTGCCGAGCACCCAGGAGGCCACGATGGCTAGCAGTCGTACTGCACAGTCTGCTGCCAGCATGATGTATAAAGATAGATGAAGTGGCTCAAAACAAGAAATAGACCAGATTTGTTTTGTATTCATTTTCTCTTCCCTCCCTCTGTGAAATCGACAGCCTGCTAAACCCAGTTTTGAGTTCTTTCCTTGAGGCAGCCATTCAGTTTCTCAAAAAGCAACCCCCTTCATTGATTTAAATTCCCTGTAAGCCAACCCTGTAAGCCATGTCGTCAGTCGCCCCTCCCTCCGTCAGGGCAACAGCAGACAATAGTTCTGCACTTTTTTTCTGTGCAGACGCCATACCACGGCAAGCATGGAGCCCACTCAGATCACTTTGGCAATTAGGAGCACATTAAAGACCACACGCATTATCCAGCAGTATATGCAGCACCAGAACCTTGCAAAGCAAAACCGGGCAAGTAGGCGACATCAGCGCGGTGACGAGAGTGATGAGTACATGGACACAGACTTCTCTCAAAGCACGGGCCCTGCCAATGTGGGCATCCTGGTGCTAATGGGGCAGATTCATGCGGTGGAACGCAGATTCTGGGCTCGGGAAACAAGCACAGACTGGTGGGACCACATAGTGTTGCAGGGTCTGGGATGATTCCCAGTGGCTGCGAAACTTTCGCATGCATAAGAGCACTTTCATGGAACTTTGTGGCTTGCTTTCCCCTGCCCTGAGGCGCAAGAATACCAAGATGAGAGCAGCCTTCACAGTTGAGAAGTGAGTGGCAATAGCCCTGTGAAAGCTTGTAACACCAGACAGCTACCGGTCAGTTGGGAATCAATTTGGAGTGGGCAAATCTACTGGGGGGGCTGCTGTGATGCAAATAGCCAACACAATCAAAGATCTGCTGATATCAAGGGTAGTGACCCTGGGAAATGTGCAGGTCATAGTGGACGGCTTTGCTGCAATGGGATTCCCTAACTGTGGTGGGGCCATAGACAGAACCCATATCCCTATCTTGGCACCGGAGCACCAAGCCAGCGAGTACATAAACCGCAAGGGGTACTTTTCAATAGTGCTGCAAGCACTGGTGGATCACAAGGGACGTTTCACCAACATCAACGTGGGATGGCCGGGAAAGGTACATGATGCTCGTATCTTCAGGAACTCTGGTCTGTTTCAAAAGCTGCAGGAAGGGACTTTCTTCCCAGACTAGAAAATAACCGTTGGAGATGTTGAAATGCCTATAGTTATCCTTGGGGACCCAGCCTACCCCTTAATGCCATGGCTCATGAAGCCATACATAGGCAGCCTGGAGAGTAGTCAGGAGCTGTTCAACTACAGGCTGAGCAAGTGCAGAATGGTGGTAGAATGTGCATTTGGACATTTAAAAGAGCGCTGGCACAGTTTACTGACTCGGTTAGACCTCAGCGAAACCAATATTCCCACTGTTATTACTGCTTGCTGTGCTCTCCACAATATCTTTGAAAGTAAGGTGGAGACGTTTATGGCAGGGTGGGAGGTTGAGGCAAATCGCCTGGCTGCTGGTTACGCACAGCCAGACACGAGGGTGGTTAGAAGAGCACAGGATGGTGCGGTGCACATCCGAGAAGCTTTGAAAATCAGTTTTGTGACTGGCCAGGCTACGGTGTGAAAGTTCTGTTTGTTTCTCCTTGATGAAATCCCCCACCCCTTGGTTCACTCTACTTCCCTGTAAACTAACCACTGTCCCCACCTCTCTTCGATCACCTCTTGCAGAGGCAATAAAAGAAAAGGAGTACTTGTGGCACCTTAGAGACTAACAAATTTATTAGAGCATAAGCTTTCGTGAGCTACAGCTCACTTCATCGGATGCATTTGGTGGAAAAAACAGAGGAGAGATTTATATACACACACACAGAGAACATGAAACAATGGGTTTATCATACACACTGTAAGGAGAGTGATCACTTAAGATAAGCCAACACCAACAGCAGGGGGGGGAAGGAGGAAAACCTTCCATGGTGACAAGCAGGTAGGCTAATTCCAGCAGTTAACAAGAATATCAGAGGAACAGTGGGGGGTGGGGTGGGAGGGAGAAATACCATGGGGAAATAGTTTTACTTTGTGTAATGACTCATCCATTCCCAGTCTCTATTCAAGCCTAAATTAATTGTATCCAGTTTGCAAATTAATTCCAATTCAGCAGTCTCTCGTTGGAGTCTGTTTTTGAAGCTTTTTTGTTGAAGTATAGCCACTCTTAGGTCTGTGATCGAGTGACCAGAGAGATTGAAGTGTTCTCCAACTGGTTTTTGAATGTTATAATTCTTGACGTCTGATTTGTGTCCATTCATTCTTTTACGTAGAGACTGTCCAGTTTGGCCAATGTACATGGCAGAGGGGCATTGCTGGCACATGATGGCATATATCACATTGGTAGATGCGCAGGTGAACGAGCCTCTGATAGTGTGGCTGATGTGATTAGGCCCTATGATGGTATCCCCTGAATAGATATGTGGACAGAGTTGGCAACGGGCTTTGTTGCAAGGATAGGTTCCTGGGTTAGTGGTTCTGTTGCGTGGTGTGTGGTTGCTGGTGAGTATTTGCTTCAGATTGGGGGGCTGTCTGTAAGCAAGGACTGGTCTGTCTCCCAAGATCTGAGAGAGCGATGGCTCATCCTTCAGGATAGGTTGTAGATCCTTGATGATGCGTTGGAGGGGTTTTAGTTGGGGGCTGAAGGTGATGGCTAGTGGCGTTCTGTTGTTTTCTTTGTTGGGCCTGTCCTGTAGTAGGTGACTTCTGGGTACTCTTCTGGCTCTGTCAATCTGTTTCTTCACTTCAGCAGGTGGGTACTGTAGTTGTAGGAATGCATGATAGAGATCTTGTAGGTGTTTGTCTCTGTCTGAGGGGTTGGAGCAAATGCGGTTATATCGTAGCGCTTGGCTGTAGACAATGGATCGAGTGGTATGATCTGGATGAAAGCTAGAGGCATGTAGGTAGGAATAGCGGTCAGTAGGTTTCCGATATAGGGTGGTGTTTATGTGACCATCGCTTATTAGCACCGTAGTGTCCAGGAAGTGGATCTCTTGTGTGGACTGGTCCAGGCTGAGGTTGATGGTGGGATGGAAATTGTTGAAATCATGGTGGAATTCCTCAAGAGCTTCTTTTCCATGGGTCCAGATGATGAAGATGTCATCAATGTAGCGCAAGTAGAGTAGGGGCATTAGGGAACGAGAGCTGAGGAAGCGTTGTTCTAAGTCAGCCATAAAAATGTTGGCATACTGTGGGGCCATGCGGGTACCCATCGCAGTGCCGCTGATTTGAAGGTATACATTGTCACCAAATGTGAAATAGTTATGGGTCAGGACAAAGTCACAAAGTTCTGCCACCAGGTTAGCCGTGACAGTATCGGGGATACTGTTCCTGACGGCTTGTAGTCCATCTTTGTGTGGAATGTTGGTGTAGAGGGCTTCTACATCCATAGTGGCTAGGATGGTGTTTTTAGGAAGATCACCAATGGACTGTAGTTTCCTCAGGAAATCGGTGGTGTCTCGAAGATAGCTGGGAGTGCTGGTAACGAAGGGCCTGAGGAGGGAGTCTACATAGCCAGACAATCCTGCTGTCAGGGTGCCAATGCCTGAGATGATGGGGCGTCCAGGATTTCCAGGTTTATGGATCTTGGGTAGCAGATAGAATACCCCAGGTCCTGGCTCCAGGGGTGTGTCTGTGCGGATTTGTTCTTGTGCTTTTTCAGGGAGTTTCTTGAGCAAATGCTGTAGTTTCTTTTGGTAACTCTCAGTGGGATCAGAGGGTAATGGCTTGTAGAAAGTGGTGTTGGAGAGCTGCCTAGTAGCCTCTTGTTCATACTCTGACCTATTCATGATGACGACAGCACCTCCTTTGTCAGCCTTTTTGATTATGATGTCAGAGTTGTTTCTGAGGCTGTGGATGGCACTGTGTTCTGCATGGCTGAGGTTATGGGGTAAGCGATGCTGCTTTTCCACAATTTCAGCTCGTGCACGTCGGCGGAAGCAGTCTATGTAGAAATCCAGGCTGCTGTTTCGACCTTCAGGAGGAGTCCACCCAGAATCCTTCTTTTTGTAGTGTTGGCAGGAAGGTCTCTGTGGGTTAATATGTTGGTCAGAGGTGTGTTGGAAATATTCCTTGAGTCTGAGACGTCGAAAATAGGATTCTAGGTCACCACAGAACTGTATCATGTTCGTGGGGGTGGAGGGGCAAAAGGAGAGGCCCCGAGATAGGACAGATTCTTCCGCTGGGTTAAGAGTATAGTTGGATAGATTAACAATATTGCTGGGTGGGTTACGGGAACAATTGTTGTGGCCCCTTGTGGCATATAGTAGTTTAGATAGCTCATAATCAAAAAGGCTGACAAAGGAGGTGCTGTCGTCATCATGAATAGGTCAGAGTATGAACAAGAGGCTACTAGGCAGCTCTCCAACACCACTTTCTACAAGCCATTACCCTCTGATCCCACTGAGAGTTACCAAAAGAAACTACAGCATTTGCTCAAGAAACTCCCTGAAAAAGCACAAGAACAAATCCGCACAGACACACCCCTGGAGCCAGGACCTGGGGTATTCTATCTGCTACCCAAGATCCATAAACCTGGAAATCCTGGACGCCCCATCATCTCAGGCATTGGCACCCTGACAGCAGGATTGTCTGGCTATGTAGACTCCCTCCTCAGGCCCTTCGTTACCAGCACTCCCAGCTATCTTCGAGACACCACCGATTTCCTGAGGAAACTACAGTCCATTGGTGATCTTCCTAAAAACACCATCCTAGCCACTATGGATGTAGAAGCCCTCTACACCAACATTCCACACAAAGATGGACTACAAGCCGTCAGGAACAGTATCCCCGATACTGTCACGGCTAACCTGGTGGCAGAACTTTGTGACTTTGTCCTGACCCATAACTATTTCACATTTGGTGACAATGTATACCTTCAAATCAGCGGCACTGCGATGGGTACCCGCATGGCCCCACAGTATGCCAACATTTTTATGGCTGACTTAGAACAACGCTTCCTCAGCTCTCGTTCCCTAATGCCCCTACTCTACTTGCGCTACATTGATGACATCTTCATCATCTGGACCCATGGAAAAGAAGCTCTTGAGGAATTCCACCATGATTTCAACAATTTCCATCCCACCATCAACCTCAGCCTGGACCAGTCCACACAAGAGATCCACTTCCTGGACACTACGGTGCTAATAAGCGATGGTCACATAAACACCACCCTATATCGGAAACCTACTGACCGCTATTCCTACCTACATGCCTCTAGCTTTCATCCAGATCATACCACTCGATCCATTGTCTACAGCCAAGCGCTACGATATAACCGCATTTGCTCCAACCCCTCAGACAGAGACAAACACCTACAAGATCTCTATCATGCATTCCTACAACTACAGTACCCACCTGCTGAAGTGAAGAAACAGATTGACAGAGCCAGAAGAGTACCCAGAAGTCACCTACTACAGGACAGGCCCAACAAAGAAAACAACAGAACGCCACTAGCCATCACCTTCAGCCCCCAACTAAAACCCCTCCAACGCATCATCAAGGATCTACAACCTATCCTGAAGGATGAGCCATCGCTCTCTCAGATCTTGGGAGACAGACCAGTCCTTGCTTACAGACAGCCCCCCAATCTGAAGCAAATACTCACCAGCAACCACACACCACGCAACAGAACCACTAACCCAGGAACCTATCCTTGCAACAAAGCCCGTTGCCAACTCTGTCCACATATCTATTCAGGGGATACCATCATAGGGCCTAATCACATCAGCCACACTATCAGAGGCTCGTTCACCTGCGCATCTACCAATGTGATATATGCCATCATGTGCCAGCAATGCCCCTCTGCCATGTACATTGGCCAAACTGGACAGTCTCTACGTAAAAGAATGAATGGACACAAATCAGACGTCAAGAATTATAACATTCAAAAACCAGTTGGAGAACACTTCAATCTCTCTGGTCACTCGATCACAGACCTAAGAGTGGCTATACTTCAACAAAAAAGCTTCAAAAACAGACTCCAACGAGAGACTGCTGAATTGGAATTAATTTGCAAACTGGATACAATTAATTTAGGCTTGAATAGAGACTGGGAATGGATGAGTCATTACACAAAGTAAAACTATTTCCCCATGGTATTTCTCCCTCCCACCCCACCCCCCACTGTTCCTCTGATATTCTTGTTAACTGCTGGAATTAGCCTACCTGCTTGTCACCATGGAAGGTTTTCCTCCTTCCCCCCCCTGCTGTTGGTGTTGGCTTATCTTAAGTGATCACTCTCCTTACAGTGTGTATGATAAACCCATTGTTTCATGTTCTCTGTGTGTGTGTATATAAATCTCTCCTCTGTTTTTTCCACCAAATGCATCCGATGAAGTGAGCTGTAGCTCACGAAAGCTTATGCTCTAATAAATTTGTTAGTCTCTAAGGTGCCACAAGTACTCCTTTTCTTTTTGCGAATACAGACTAACACGGCTGCTACTCTGAAACCAGAGGCAATAAAGTCATTGTTGCTTCACATTCATGCATTCTTTATTAATTCATCACACAAATAGGGGGATAATTACCAAGGTAGCCCAGGAGGGGTGGTCGAGGAGGGAAGGACAGGGCCACACAGCACTTTAAAAGTTTAAAGCTTATTGAATGCCAGCCTTCTGTTACTTGGGCAATCCTCTGGGGTGGAGTGGCTGGGTCGCCGGAGGACCACCCACCGTGTTCTTGGGCGTCTGGGTGAGGAGGCTATGGAACTTGGGGAGGAGGGTGGTTGGTTACACAGGGGCTGTAGCGGCGGTCTGTGCTCCTGCTGCCTTTCCTGCAGATCAACCATACGCTGGAGCATATTAGTTTGATCCTCCAGCAGCCTCAGCATTGCATCCTGCCTCCTCTCATCACGCTGCTGCCACCTTTCAGTTTCAGCCCTCTCTTCAGCCTGCCACTTACTCTCTTCAGCCCGCCACCTCTCCTCCCGGTCATTTTGTGCTTTCCTGTACTCTGACATTGTCTGCCTCCATGCATTCGTCTGTGCTCTGTCAGTGTGGGAGGACAGCATGAGCTCAGAAAACATTTCATTGCGAGTGCGTTTTTTTTGCTTTCTAATCTTCGCTAGCCTCTGAAAAGAAGATCCTGTGATCCTTGAAACACATGCAGCTGGTGGAGAAAAAAAAGGGACAGTGGTATTTAAAAAGACACATTTTTATAGAACAATGGGTATGCTCTCTTTCACGGTAAACCTTGCTGTTAACATTACATACATAGCACATGTGCTTTCGTTACAAGGTCGCATTTTGCCTCCCCCCCGCCCCCCGCGTGGCTAACAGCGGGGATCATTTCTGTTCAGCCATAGGCACAAACAGCCCAGCAGGAACGGGCACCTCTGAATGTCCCCTTAAGAAAAGCACCCTATTTCAACCAGGTGACCATGAATGATATTACTCTCCTGAGGATAATACAGAGAGATAAAGAACAGATGTTGTTTGAACGCCAGCAAACATACACTGCAATGCTTTGTTCTACAATGATTCCCGAGTATGTGCTACTGGCCTGGAGTGGTAAAGTGTCCAACCATGGTGGATGGAATAAGGCTGCCCTCCCCAGAAACATTTGCAAAGGATTTGGGAGTAAATCCAGGAGAGCCACATATGCCAGGGCAAATTAATCATTAAACATGCTGGCTTTTAAACCTTTTATAGTATTTTAAAAGGTACACTCACGAGAGGTCTCTTCTCTGCCTGGTCGGTCCGGGAGGCAGCCTTGGTGGGTTTGGCGGGTACTGGCTCCAGATCCAAGGTGAGAAACAGTTCCTGGCTGTCGGGAAAACCAGTTTCTCCGCTTGTTTGCTTTGAGCTATCTACAGCCTCCTCCTCATCGTCTTTCTCGTCCCCAAAACCTGCTTCTTTGTTGCCTCCATCTCCATTGAAGGAGTCAAACAACACGGTTGGGTAGTGGTGGCTGAACCCCCTAAAATGGCATGCAGCTCATCATAGAAGCGGCATGTTTTGGGCTCTGACCCGGAGCGGCCGTTCGCCTCTCTGGTTTTCTGGTAGGGTTGCCTCAACTCCTTAAGTTTCACGCGGCATTGCTTTGGGCCCCTGTTATGGCCTCTGTCCTTCATGCCCTGGGAGATTTTCACAAATGTTTTGGCATTTCGAAAACTGGAATGGAGTTCTGATAGCACGGATTCCTCTCCCCATACAGCGATCAGATCCCGTACCTCCGGTCCATGCTGGAGCTCTTTTGTGATTCTGGGACTCCATCATGGTCACCTCTGCTGATGAGCTCAGCATGGTCACCTGCAGCTTGCCACACTGGCCAAACAGGAAATTGAAATTCAAAAGTTCGTGGGCCTTTTCCTGTCTACCTGGTCAGTGCATCTGAGTTGAGAGTGCTGTCCAGAGTGGTCACAATGGAGCACTCTGGGATAGCTCCCGGAGGCCAATACCATCTAATTGCGTCCACAGTGCTCCAAATTCAACCCAGCAAACCCGATTTCAGCGTTAATCGCCTTGTCGAGGGTGGAGTAAGGAAATGGATTTTAAGAGCCCTTTAAGTCGAAAAAAAAGGGCTTCGTCATGTGGATGGGTGTAGGGTTACATCGATTTAACGCTGCTAAATTCGACCTCAATTGCCTAGTGTAGACCAGGGCTAAACAAAGAACAGGGAAAGAATCATAGAATTATAAAATATCAGGGTTGGAAGGGACCTCAAGAGGTCATCTAGCCCAACCCCCTGCTCAAAGCAGGACCAATCCCCAACTAAATCATCCCGGCCAGGGCTTTGTCAAGCCTGACCGTAAAAAATTCTAAGGAAGGAGATTCCACCACCTCCCTACGTAACGCATTCCAGTGTTTCACCACCCTCCTAGTGAAAAAGTTTTTCCTAATATCCAACCTAAACCTCCCCCAGAGCAACTTGAGACCATTACTCCTTGTTCTGTCATCTGCTACCACTGAGAACAATCTAAATCCATCCTCTTTGGAACCCTCTTTCAGGTAGTTGAAAGCAGCTATCAAATCCCTCCTCATTCTTCTCTTCCACAGACTAAACGATCCCAGTTCCCTCAGTCTCTCCTCATAAGTCAGGCTCCAGAGACCACTTGGAGACGTCTTCCCCCAAAATATCCTCCCCTCCCGCCAAGCCCTACACACACACCCTTTCCTGGGGAGGCTTGAGAATAATATCCTAACCAATTTGTTACAAAATCATCAAAGACCCAAACCCCTGGATTTGGCCTAATGGAAAAATCAGTCAGGTTCTTAAAAGAAGGATTTTATTAAAAAAAAAAGAAAGGTAAAAATCATCTCTGTAAAATCAGGATGGAAAATACTTTACAGGATATACAGATTCAAAACACAGAGGATCCCCCTCTGGACAAAACCTTAAAGTTACAGAAAACAGGAATAAACCTTCATCTTAACACAGGGAAAATTCACATAAAACAAAAGATAAACTAATCCACCTTGCCTGGCTTACCTATACTGGTTGCAGTATTGGAGAGCTGGAGAAGATGGATTTCTGTCTGGCCTCTCTCAGTCCCAAGAGAGATCAACCACGTAAACAAAGGTTTCAGAGTAGCAGCCGTGTTAGTCTGTATTCGCAAAAAGAAAAGGAGTACTTGTGGCACCTTAGAGACTAACAAATTTATTAGAGCATAAGCTTTCGTGAGCTACAGCTCACATCCGATGAAGTGAGCTGTAGCTCACGAAAGCTTATGCTCTAATAAATTTGTTAGTCTCTAAGGTGCCACAAGTACTCCTTTTCTTTTCACGTAAACAAAGAACACAAACACAACCCTTCCCCCCCCCCCGCCCAAGATTTGAAAGTATCTTGTCTCCTTATTGGTCCTTTGGGTCAGGTGCCAGCGAGGTTAGCTGAGCTTCTTAACCCTTTACAGGTAACAGGATGTTGCCTCTGGCCAGGAGGGATTTTATAGCACTGTATACAGAAAGGTGGTTACCCTTCCCTTTATATTTATGACAGCTGGTCTCTAGTGAATTGTGCACAGATGTCTGGGGGAGAGGCTTCCAAAGGATCTGTAAATAACCCAGTGGGGAAATTACAAGGTATTGCTTGAAATCAGCCCTTTGTGTCCCCTTGAGTCCCAGTCCTACAACTAAGAAAAGGAGTACTTGTGGCACCTTAGAGACTAACAAATTTATTTGAGCATAAGCTTTCGTGAGCTACAGCTCACTTTATCGGATGCATTCGATGAAGTGAGCTGTAGCTCACGAAAGCTTATGCTCAAATAAATTTGTTAGTCTCTAAGGTGCCACAAATACTCCTTTTCTTTTTTGCGAATACAGACTAACACGGCTGCTACTCTGAAACCAGTCCTACAACTAATGTGTGTGGATGGAGGGCGTTTTAAGATACATCTTGCAATGTATTTGGCAAGTCATGTCTAGATTCCTTAACAAAGACTGTATATTAATGTCAAAGGTCAAAAGAGTTAAAGATGTTATAAACTCTTCACTGTCTAATATACAAAGAGGTCTGGTTTTTTCCCTCCCTCTACAGAGACCTTGGTATACTCAATTTCTTGGCAAATACCCAGAAGCACTCATTCTAAAGCTGAAAGTTTATTGATAAAACATAGGAAAGAAGAGGAAATAAAACCAAGGATTTATACTGAAACTGAGTGATTACGCAAAACAAACAATCAAAACTGTTAAAGTCGCACTCCTTTTTGGAGACAAAAATATTAATCTCTTATTTCTTTGAGTAAAAGGAAAAGGTTAATTTTTACTTTCAAGCCTGATGTGTAAAAGGTCTCCTCAGGGCCGGTGCAAGGTTGTTTCGTGCCCTAGGCGAAACTTCCACCTTGCGCCCACCCCCCACCCAGCTGGGAGCCCTGTGGCAGCACCCCGCCCCCCCTCCATCCTGAGGCACCCCCCCCTGCAGCAGCTCCCTTTGCCCCCCCCTCGTTCCCTCCCCTCAGCACCCCCCCACTGCAGCTCCCCTCCCCGCTGTATGGCAGCTCCCAGCCCTAGCTCACCTCTGCTCCGCCTCTTCCCCGAGCATGCTGCCACTTCTCCCACCTCCCAGTCTTGCGGTGCCAATCAGCTGTTTGGCATGCAAGCCTGGGAGGGACAGAAGCAGTGCAGGGCGGTGCTCAAGGGAGGAGGTGG
The DNA here is from genome assembly GCF_009764565.3 of Dermochelys coriacea. NCBI lineage: Eukaryota > Metazoa > Chordata > Testudines > Dermochelyidae > Dermochelys > Dermochelys coriacea. The sequence goes on from NC_050077.1 coordinate 39,257,632, forward strand.
AGCAGAGGTTAGCTGGGGCGGGGAGCGGTTCCCCTGTGCGCCACCCCCCACCCCATTACTTGCTGCAGGTGGCCCTCCCCGCGCCCCCCTGCCCCAGCTCACCTCTGCTCCACTGCCTCCCCAGAGCGCACTTTTGGCTGCCCCCAACCACTTGGCGCCCGAGGTGGCCGCCTAGTTCATCTAGTGGTTGCACTGGCCCTGGGTCTCCGGTGTCTAACAGACAGACAAGGTGCAGGAGAGAGACAGCTTTTTGTGATGTCTTTGGAACACTGGGCAGCCAGTCAATCGCAAATGGATACTTTGGCTAGCACCTTTTGCTTGGACCCTGGGTCAGGGACATCATCTGGTTGGGCCTTTTCTCCTTAGATGGGGCAGGGTTGTGGTCAGCTCATCTCGCTGATGCAGTGCAGTTGATTTTAGGACTTGATGAAAAGCCAAGAGAGTGAGGTATGGGTGAAGGGGGAACAACACAAAAGGGAGGGAACAAAACAGGAGCTTACATGCTTCTGAGATGCTGGAAATTGGGTCTCTCCACTGATGGGCGGAGGACTGGAAGTCATGATGATATGATGGTTTTCAGGACTCTCAAGTTCCTTAAACAAGAGCAAGTCCTGCTTTCCTTCCTCTTGGGAAGAAAGTCTTTCCATCTGGTCTGCTCCTTCTCTTTTGGCCAGGGAAGATGAAATGAGATGGACAAGACAAGCTGCGGTGCAAGGTGGGATGAGCGAGGAGAGGTTTTTTTTCAAAGTCTCTTTTTAAGAAACCCGAAAGGGGGTGGCATAGTTTATCCTCCTCGTTATTTTCTCCATCAGTTAGGCCTAATATCCCTCACACCAATTTTGGTCCATTAAGTTCTGGTTCCACATCTTTTGTTTTTACTAGCATGATTTCAACACAGTCCTAAATCATATCAACAGGGCCTTTTTCGTTTACAATAATCCATCTTCTTCCTCTGGTTCTCTTGCACTTGTTTATAATATTCAGTTACTGAAACAACTCAACCTGTTTTTCATGGTTAATTTCCAGGTTGGCAAATATCGTAGGTTAGTGTAACATCTTATGAACTTTCCCTTACTACTTACATTTGAGACTACACTGGGGTACATTTTATAGGCCCAATAGTCAGAACAGGACTTTGGGACCAGGCTTTTCTGTGACTGTTCCAGAGAACCCATTCAGCCAAATGGGAATTTAGTGAGTGCTGGGTAGTTGGGCCTGTGTCTGTAGAAACTCAAATACAGCCCAATGCCCCAGAGAGGAATTGACGGGGCACAAGATCTGGTCTTCTCACAGTATTTCCACCAGCCTGGGCCTGAGAGACCAATACTAGAACCTGTGATGAGTGTTCCTGGGGTTGCAACCTGGAACTGGGGTACCAGTGAGCCCTCTGTTTTACCAAGCTGGGCTCCCTCTCACACTGTGATAATGTGACAAGCTGCAAACCTCTCAAGGTCTTGCACTCACACAAACATTCTCAGGCAGGGACACATCCAGCTGCTTTTGCCAGCCACTCATGACCAACAATAGAGAGGCTCCAGCCAGTTCCCCCCACCTTCTCAGCCTAAGACCCCAGAACTGTACCAGTATAAGTTATCATCGAGTTCGTCCCTTCCTCAATATGGAGAGGACAATGCACCAGTTTTTTGTTAACTGAGCTAAGATTTTTTTCATGCACTTCACTCAAACCCCACTGTTTTTAGGAAAATATAAAACAGATTTATTAACTACAGAAAGATAGATTTTTAGTGATGATGAGTAATAAGTGTACAGATCAAAGTAGATTACCCATGAAATAAATCAAAATTGTAATCTGAGTTCTATTAACTAGACAGGAATTAAATCAAGCAATGTCTCGCCCTGATAGTACAACCAGTTTACAAATCTTCCATACACCGGTTGAAGTCCTGCTTTCCTGCCTGGAAGTCTCCCACATTCAAAGTCTTAGTCCTGGAGATGTGATTCCAAGTGTTGAGTCCAAGTGATGATGTTGCTTCCCCTTTTTATAGCTTCTTTCATATGGAGGGAACTTCATTGTTCCAAGCAAAGTCCTCAGCACAGTTTGTGGAAAAGTACAGGCACAAGATGTAATCCAATATCACATGATCTAGTGACATGCCCTTGCATGTTTCGATGAGTTTTAGCAGCCATTATCCATATGCTGACTGAATTGTCCTTAGGAAGGCACACGGAGTGGGGATAAGCTTCTTAGAAGGTCTATTGTGTTTCTTAGGCCTGGTCTACACAGCGAGTTTATGTCGGATTTACCAGCGTTAAATCCAAATTAACCCTACACCTGTCCACACAACGAAGCCATTTCTTTGACATAAAGGGCTCTTAAAACTACTCTTCCCCAATGAGGGGATTAGCGCTAAAATCGACATTGCCGTTTCGAATTAGGGTTAGTGTGGACGCAATTCAAAGTTATTGGCCTCCGGGAGCTATCCCACAGTGCACCATTGTGACCTCTCTGGACAGCACTCTGAACTTGGATGCACTGGCCAGGTGTACAGGAAAAGCCCCGGGAACTTTTGAATCTCATTTCCTGTTTGGCCAGGCAAGCTTATCAGCACAGGTGACCATGCAGTCTCAGAATCGAAAAAGAGCTCCAGCATGGACTGTACAGGAGGCACTGGATCTGATTGAATCATAGAATCATAGAATATCAGGGTTGGAAGGGACCCCAGAAGGTCATCTAGTCCAACCCCCTGCTCAAAGCAGGACCAAGTCCCAGTTAAATCATCCCAGCCAGGGCTTTGTCAAGCCTGACCTTAAAAACCTCTAAGGAAGGAGATTCTACCACCTCCCTAGGTAACGCATTCCAGTGTTTCACCACCCTCTTAGTGAAAAAGTTTTTCCTAATATCCAATCTAAACCTCCCCCATTGCAACTTGAGACCATTACTCCTCGTTCTGTCATCTGCTACCATTGAGAACAGTCTAGAGCCATCCTCTTTGAAACCCCCTTTCAGGTAGTTGAAAGCAGCTATCAAATCCCCCCTCATTCTTCTCTTCTGCAGACTGAACAATCCCAGCTCCCTCAGCCTCTCCTCATAAGTCATGTGCTCTAGACCCCTAATCATTTTTGTTGCCCTTCGTTGTACTCTTTCCAATTTATCCACATCCTTCCTGTAGTGTGGGGCCCAAAACTGGACACAGTACTCCAGATGAGGCCTTACCAGTGTCGAATAGAGGGGAACGATCACGTCCCTCGATCTGCTCGCTATGCCCCTACTTATACAACCCAAAATGCCATTGGCCTTCTTGGCAACAAGGGCACACTGCTGACTCATATCCAGCTTCTCGTCCACTGTCACCCCTAGGTCCTTTTCCGCAGAACTGCTGCCGAGCCATTCGGTCCCTAGTCTGTAGTGGTGCATTGGATTCTTCCATCCTAAGTGCAGGACCCTGCATTTATCCTTATTGAACCTCATTAGATTTCTTTTGGCCCAATCCTCCAATTTGTCTAGGTCCTTCTGTATCCTATCCCTCCCCTCCAGCGTATCTACCACTCCTCCCAGTTTAGTATCATCCGCAAATTTGCTGAGAGTGCAATCCACACCATCCTCCAGATCATTTATGAAGATATTGAACAAAACGGGCCCCAGGACCGACCCCTGGGGCACTCCACTTGACACCGGCTGCCAACTAGACATGGAGCCATTGATCACTACCCGTTGAGCCCGACAATCTAGCCAGCTTTCTACCCACCTTATAGTGCATTCATCCAGCCCATACTTCCTTAACTTGCTGACAAGAATGCTGTGGGAGACCGTGTCAAAAGCTTGCTGTCAAAAGATTGCTGTATGGGGAGAGGAATCCGTGCTATCAGAACTACATTCCAAAAGACGAAATGCCAAAACATTTCAAAAAATCTCGGAGGCCATAAGGGACAGAGGCTACAGCAGGGACACAACACAGTGCTGCATGAAACTTAAGGAGCTCAGACAAGCGTACCAGAAAACCAAAGAATCAAACGGACGCTCCGGGACAGAGCCCCAGACATGTCGCTTATACGCTGAGCTGCATGCAATTCTAGGGGGGGCCACCACCACTACCTCACCCCTGTCCGTGCACTCCGATGATGGGATACTCTCCGCCATGGCTGAGGATTTTGCAGATGGGGAAGATGAGGAGGTGGAGGATGAGCTTGAGGAGAGCATACAGCAGGCCATTCTCCCCGACAACCAGGATCTTTTTATCACACTGACTGAAATGCCCTCCCAACCCAACGAAGCCAGAGAAGGGACCTCTGGTGAGTGTACCTTTTTAAATATAATACATGTTATAAAAGCAAAATTTTTTTAATGATTAAGTAGCTCTGAGGACTTGGGATGCATTCGTGGCCAGTACAGCTACTGGAAAAGTCTGTTAACATGTCTGGGGATGGAGTGGAAATCCTCCAGGGACGTCTCCATGAAGCTCTCCTGGAGGTACTCTAAAAGCCTTTCTTCTGGGGAGAGCAGCCTTATTCCATCCTCCATAGTAGGACACTTTACCACGCCATGCTAGTAGCAAGTAATTTGGTATCATTGCGTGACAAAGCCTGGCAGCGTATGGTCCCAGTGTTTGCTGGCATTCAAGCAACATCTGTTCTTTATCTCTCTGTGTTATCCTCAGGAGAGTGATATCGTTCATGGTAACCTGGTTGAAATAGGGGAATTTGATTAAGGGGACATTCAGAGGTGCCCGCTCCTACTGGGCTGTTTTCCTATGGCTGAAAAGAAATCCACCCCACACTTAGCCACTTGGTGGGGGTGGGCATTGGTGCTGAGCTGTTCGCATTTAGCTAGGAGGGATCTTCTCTGATACCAGCCAGGTGGTGGAGGGAGGGGAAAAGTGATCATCCCAGAGAATTGGATGGGGGGGAGGGGGTTAGTTTGGTTTCTGCAGCTGCACGTTAACAGGAAAACTGCAGCACTAAATGGCCAACTCAAGGGGCTTTGCTTGGTATGGGAATGGAGGGGGCTGCTGTTATGAACGTTGCAAAAGCCAAAAGACTATGGCTTACCATGGCTGCCTGCAAGCCAAATTCTGTTGCCCGGCCCTGCATGTGTGATCTCTAACACCAAAGCCGCAGACACTCAATAAAGATGCAAAATGCAACCTTGTACCAAAATCACATGTGCTATGTAATGTGAATAGTGTTGTTCACCGTGAAAGAGTATAGCCATTGTTCTGTAAAATGTATCTTTTAAAATACTTCACTCCCTTTTTTTCCTCCAGCAGCTGCAAATGTTTCAAGCCTCCCTACTCCGTCCCAAAGGCTATATCAGATAAGACGGCGAAAAAAACAGATGCGTGATTAAATGTTCTCTGAGCTCATGCAGTCGTCTGGCACTGACAGAGCTGTGTGGAGGAACACAATAGCAGAGTACAGGATGGTGGCTGATGAACGTGAGGAGAGGTGGCAGCAGGAAGATCAGAGGAGGCATGAGGAAACACTGGGGCTACTGCGGGACTAAACGGACATGCTCCGGCATCTAGTGGAGGTTCATGAATGGCAGCAGGATCACAGACTGCCGCTGCAGCCCCTGCTTAACCGCCTTCCGTCCCCCCCAAGTTCCATACCTTCCTCCTCCAGATGCCCAAGAACACGGAGGGGGAGGCTCTGGGCACCCAACCATTCCACCGCACTGTACAGCCCAAGCAACAGAAGGCTGGCATTCAACAAGTTTTAAAGTGGCCTTTTCCTTCCCTCCTACCCTCCTCCCACAGCACACCTGGGCTACCTTGTGAGTTATCTCCCTATTTTTATAATCAATTCATAAAGAATACATGTTTTTTAAATGATAGTGACTTTATTTCTTTTGCAAGCAAGCTGTGATCGCAGGCGGGAGGGCAGGTGGCTAACAGGGAATTAGAGTCAACCAAGGGGGCGGGTTTTCATCAAGGAGAAACAAACAAAAGTGTCACACAGTACCCTGGCCAGTCATGAAATTGGTTTTCAAAGCTTCTCTGATGCGCACCGCTTCCTGCTGTGCTTTTCTAACCGCCCTGGTGTCTGGATACGTGTATTCAGCGGCCAGGCGATTTGCATCAACCTCCCCCCTACCATATACGTCTCCCCCTTACTCTCACAGAGATTGTGGAGCACATAACAAGCAGCAATAACAATGGGAATATTGGTTTTGCTGAGGTCTGAGTGAGTTAGTAAACTGTGCCAGCGACCATTTAAACGTCCAAATGCACACTCTACCACCATTCTGCACTTGCTCAGCCTATAGTTGAACAGCTCCTGACTACTGTCCAGGGTGCCTATATACGGCTTCATGAGCTATGACATTAAGGGGTAGACTTGGTCCCCAAGGATAACTATAGGCATTTCAACATCCCCAACGGTTATTTTCTAGTCTGGAAAGTAAGTCCCCTGCTGCAGCTGTTGAAACAGACCAGAGTTCCTGAAGATGCGAGCATCACGTACCTTTCCCGGCCATCCCACGTTGATGTTGGTGAAACGTCCCTTGTGATCCACCAGTGCTTGCAGCACCATTGAAAAGTACCCCTTGCGGTTTATGTACTGGCTGCCCTGGTGGTCTGGTCCCAAGATAGAGATATGCATTCCGTCTATAGCCCCACCACAGTTAGAGAGTCCCATTGCAGCAAAGCCATCTAGTATGACCTGCACATTTTCCAGAGTCACTATCTTTGATAGCAGCAGCTCAATGATTGCATTGGCTACTTGCATCACAGCAACCCCCACAGTAGATTTGCCCATTCCAAATTGATTACCGATTGACCAGTAGCTGCCTGGCATTGCAAGCTTCTACAGGGCTATTGCCACTCGCTTGTGAACTGTGAAGGCTGCTCTCATCTTGGTATTCTGGTGCTTCAGGGCAGGGGAAAGCAAGTCACAAAGTTCCATGAAAATGCCCTTACGCATGCGAAAGTTTTGCAGCCACTGGGAATCGTCCCAGACCTGCAACACTATGCGGTCTCACCAGTCTGTGCTTGTTTCCCAGGCCCAGAATTGGCGTTTCACGGCATGATCCTTTCCCATTAACACCATGATCTCCAAATTGCAAGGGAATGCGGTTTTAGAGAAAAGTGTGTTCATGTCCTCATCACCGTGCTACTGTCGCCTCCTCGCCTGTTTTTTCAGGTGCTGGTTCTGCATACACTGCACGATAATGCGTGAGGTGTTTACAGTGGTCATAACTGCTGTGGTGAGCCAAACGGGCTTCATGCTTGCCATGCTATGGCATCTGCTCCTGCTCGGGCAATCCAGGGAAAAGGGCGCAAAACGATTGTTTGCCTTTGCTCTGGCGGAGGGAGGGGCGACTGACAACATGGCTTACAGGGTTGGTTTACAGGGAATTAAAATCAACAAAGGGGATGGCTTTTCGAGAAACAGAATAGCCCCCTCAAGGATAGAACTCAAGACTGCGTTAGCAGGCCGTTGATTTCATGGAGGGAGGGAGGAGAAAATGAATACAAAACAAATCTGGTCTATTTCTTGTTTTGATCCACTTCATCTATCTTTATACATCTTGCTGGCAGCAGACTGTGCAGTACGACCGCTAGCCATCATCTCCTGGGTGCTCGGCAGAAGACGGTGCGGTATGACTGCTGGCCATTGTCTTCTGCTGGCTGCTGATTAAAAGACATGAATCACCATGAGACAAAACTTAAAAGGGAAATGACGTGGCTGAGTCACTCCCAGGTTTGCCCAAGCGCCCCTGACCTCATCGAGGTTGGTTAAAAGAGCACCCTGGACTACGTCAACGACGGCTACCAGTCATACTGCACTGACTGCTTCCAAAAGTCAATAAATTGCTGCTGTGTAGCAATGCAGTACCGCGTCTGCCAGCACCCAGGAGATATATGGTGACGGTTAGCTGAGCGGGCTCCATGATTGCAATGGTATGGCGTCTGCACAGGTAACTCAAGAAAAAAGGCACAAAATTATTGTCTGCCCTTGCTTTCACGGAGGGAGGGAAGGGGGCCTGACGATATGTACCCAGAACTACCTGCGACAATGTTTTAGCCCCATCAAACACTTGGATTTCTACCCAGAATTCCAGTGGCGGCAGAGACTGCGGGGACTGTGGGATAGCTACCCACAGTGCAATGCTCCGGAAGTTGACTGTTGCCTCGGTACTGTGGACACACTCCTCTGACTACATGCACTTAGAGCATTTGTGTGGGGACACACACAATCAATTGTATAAAAATGCTTTCTACAAAACTGACTTCTATAAATTCAACCTAATTTCGTAGTGTAGACAAGGCCTTAATGGGCCATTATCTTGAATGGTTCATCCATAATGTGTTGGCTAAACAGGCTGTAAACTACCTTGTGTGTATTACCCAGGAGCAAACACATATGAAATACTGGCACATAGTCATTATTCATAACTTTAGATACAAAAATGGAGAGGAATTATTTAAGGTCAGTACCAATGTGGACCCAACAACAAATGGATATAAACTGGCAATCGGGAAGTTTAGACTTGAAATTAGATGAAGGTTTCTAACCATCAGAGGAGTGAAGTTCTGGAATAGCCTTTCAAGTGAAGCAGTAGGGGCAAAAGACCTATCTGGCTTCAAGATTAAACTCGATAAGTTTATGAAGGAGATGGTATGATGGGATAACATGATTTTGTCAATTAATTGATCTTTTAACTATTCATGGTAAATAGGCCCAATGGCCTGTGATGGGATGTTAGATGGGGTGGGATCTGAGTTACTACAGAGAATTCTTTCCTGGGTATCTGGCTGGTGAATCTTGCCCACATGCTCAGGGTTCAGCTGATTGCCATATTTGGTGTTGGGAAGGAATTTTCCTCCAGGGCAGATTGGAAGAGGCCCTGGGGGTTTTTCGCCTTCCTGTGTAGCATGGGGCACGAGTCACTTGCTGGAGGATTCTCTGCACCTTGAAGTCTTTAAACCATGATTTGAGGACTTCAATAGCTCAGACATAGGTGAGAGGTTTATTGCAGGAGTGGGTGGGTGAGATTCTGTGGCCTGCATTGTGCAGGAGGTCAGACTAGATGATCATAATGGTCCTTTCTGACCTTAATATCTATGAGTCTATGCATATACATAGAATAATCATATACAACAAATCATAACTTTTCCATTGATACCGTACATGACATACTTTTTATAAAACATATCATAATCATATTGCCATGGTAAATATGGGGATGCCAGGGTGTTGCTTTGGGGTACACAGTGTCACAAACAGATCTTGGGTGACTGAGCTATGAAAGAATTACTCAACTGATGAGAATAGCTACACAGCAGGCCACAGGGATCTGTCTGTCCAGGGGTACCTAGATAGGAAGAGCTTGGGTGACCATTGGATAAAATGATGTTACAATTCACCTGTTTGTTTCTTACTCCTTCAAAAACCAAATCAGCCTTTAGGGTTGAATCTTACACAGGCCCCTGTAGCTTCACTCTGTTCTTTTGACTCACTGGTCCGAGATGTGCTGGAGGCAGCACGCCTCACTTAAGTCAAGCTGATAATGTCAGCAGGAGTGTTGCAACTTCACCAATGATGGAATTTTGAGAGATTGGTCCAGGTCACAAAATTTGGATGTGAAGTTCCAAGTATCCAAGGCTCAGGAGGGTTCAGAGATGGGTTTTGGGCTGGGCTATTTTACAATTAGGTGCCAGCTTCAAAGGTCAGAGCTGGATCCTTATTTGTGCTCTGACTTTCCCTCTCTCCCTTCACATTTTTGGGTTTGGGATCAGACTCATCCCTGGGGCAGATCCCTTAGAATGAGCAAGGTCTCCCTGGGTTCTCCAGCAAACACCATGGTGTATTTGGAAATCTTAATACACCTTTAAAAAAAACGTTGCTGATGACAGATTATGGCCCCAGTCTGGCTGCAGGGCTGCCTGTAAGTGCACAGGCCATGTGGGCTGTAGGAAAGACCTACTCAAAAGAGAACCTCAGCTGCAGCTTGTCCTTCTGCACATAGTGGGCAGCCAGTTGGTGTGAGAGATGGGAACACATGATGAGGGCCTCGACCACTAGTAAACATCAGCACTCTAGAGCAGAACTCCTGCTGCTTCTTGGCAGGGCACCACACTGCATAGATGGCAAAAGAGAACTCACAGATCTACCAGCCCCTGCCAGGCATGTCTAAAATTAGGAGCTCAGCTACTAGACGTGATGGGCCTGACAAGGCTGAATCCCCACTCTGTCACTCCGAGTGCAGAAGTGGGGGCCTGCAAGGATTTAAAAAAATAATACTGGCCACTCCAGGCTTGTATTAAACTCCCAAGCTTACAGCTTTTCTCTGACCTTGGCTTGGTAAATGCTGCCACCACCTAAATGCAAAAGGAAAAAAAACCCTTTGGACCCAGGAAGGAGCACTTGGGAATTCCTCCCTCTGGGGTACCCTCAAGCCCTTTCACCCCCCACCCGCACCCCCACCCTCACCCTCCGCCTCTGGGAAAGAGCTGAGAAAGAAAACAAAGGAAATTAGCTGTGGCTACCAGCTAATCAAACAGCATGTGCACAAACCTCTTAGGACACCAAAAATCCAATCCTGTTCTTAAAAAAGGTAATTTTTATTAAAAACAAAAAGAAAAAAAATACATCTGGAACTTAGGCTTTTGCTAGATTTTAAAAGAGCAAATTCCAAAAATTAAGCACCAAACTAGCTTTTTTGGGGGTTCAGCTTGAAGGTTACAAGCAAACAAAAGCATCTAGGGTTAGCACAGAGGAGATCCACAAGCCAAAATAAACCGGATTGTGTCTAACTAAACATTCCCTATCCAAATATTTTTTCTAGGTATGGAAGATGAATTTTCATACCTGGTTCAAGCCTTACACAGCATTCCTGCTCTGTTCCTACAGCCCAAAGAACAACAGACAAAAGGAAAGGGGTTTTTTTTGTCCCCCATTTTAAAAAGTTCTACCTTCCTATTGGCTCTTTTGATCAGGAGCCCACTCCTTTTCTTTTATCTGCGGACTTGTTAACCCTTTACAGGTAAAGCAAGCAGAGAACAGACCAAGAGGGATTTTACAGCTAACTGGCTGGCTGGCTATCCATCAAAGGGAGCTCTCTCGCCCCCCTTCATGTATCACAGATGGCAAAAGAGAACTCGCAGATTTACCAGTCCCTGCCAGGCAGGTCTAAAATTAGGAACTCAGCTACTAGAGGTGATGGGCCTGGTATAGAAACCTGGACCCCAATCCTGCAATGAGCTGGACCCCTCTGCCCACATGCTGCCTCACTGACTTCAGCAGGGCTTTGCGTGGGCACTGTGGTCTTCCCACCCCGAGCTTATTGTGGGATCAGCACCCTAGACAGAATAGGGGCAGAGACCATTCCTTTCTATTTGTCCTGAAAAGCACCCAGCATACTCTTGAGCACTGGGAAAATAGTGAATAACAATTGTGAGTACTAAATATACTGTGTTCCTAGGCAAAAGACAGTGCTATCCTGGGGATATTCACCTATTTCAAGGCCCTGACAAATTAAAACCACCCAAACCTCTTTTATTTTTCTAATGACAACATTGAGCATCTAGAGCATAACATGCTCAAAATCTGCAACTCATCCAGAGTGGCAGGGTGTCTCCTCCAGGGAGGCAGTGTGGCCTGGTACAGAGCGCAGTTGCTTGGGCCTCAGGAGATCTGGGTTCCATTCCTGGCTCTGCTGCTGGCCTGCTGAGTGACCTTTAGCAAGTCCTTTCACTTCCCTAGCCTTTATTTGCCCCTTCTATAAAATGGGGACAATGATACTACGTTTGTAAAGTGCTTGGAGATCTAAAATGCTAGATTAGCATTAGGTGATGATGATATTACTGCTGCTAGCTAATGGGTTTAGCCCTCTAGCTCCAGGTCTGTGCTGATGGTCCTGGATTCAAACCCCATTAAAGGGTCATGGTGATGGTTGTTATTTCCATCCAAGGATCTCAAAGCACTTCACAATTTCTGTAGGAGACAGAGAAATATTATTTTTAGGGAAATGGAGTCACAAAGAGGTGAAATGATTTGCCCATGGTCATGCAGTGAGTCGGTAACAGAACCAGAATCCTTGTACAATTAATACTCTCTGCTAACCCCACTTCCCATAAAATCCTTTGCAATTTTTTTTTAAATCTGTGTTTAACTATGGTTGTTATCCAGTCCAAGGAAGGCATGAAACCAAAGGCTATGGCTGCTCTCTGGCCATTACTACAGCAGGGAGAGGCCAGCTGGGAGGATGACCTCTGCTTTGAATTTCCTGACTTTGGTTGACTTGCCATGTTACACAAGCCCCCTATGTTATTTCAGCGTAGGGATTACCCCATCCCCCATTTTAAAAGGCTTTTTCTAAGCACAGCAGCATCTGTGCTGGAGGCCAGAGCACTGTAAATCCAGTTTTTTGACAGGCCCATTTTGACATCAGGGGCTTATGTCTGCTGAGGGCTGTCAGGTACAATTCGGACTCAGTCCTGAGATTTGGATTTGGTTTTGTTCTTGCTTTGACTCTTATGTGTGTGAAAGATTGTGATAGTTCGAAGTGTGTGTGTCTGTCTTCCTCCCCACTGGATTTGAAAATCACACCACCTGTTGTGCTTGTCCATGCAGTGTTACATCCAGAACGGGGTTTAGAATTCACTCTTAATGAAAACAGGCTTGAGAATGAGGCTAAGACTGTGGGAAAGTTTCAGCATGTGGGAAGACAGTGGGGAGCTGGGGACGGGGGTGGGAAGAGGGAGGGGGGATGGGTTTTGTGTGTGTGATGGGGGAGGAGGGCCAGCGGATGGAATCCAGTTTACCAGCCGCTGTTCTCTTCATTTAGGAGGCAAATTGCCCACCCACAAAATTGTTTTAAAAAAAAAAGAGAGAACAACGTGTCAATTAGGGAAGCAGGAGCACAGGCGCAATTGCTGCTCTTTGCCGACAGTTGCTGACACATCAGCTCTCTATTTGATTGCTCATCCCCATTGGACTAACACTTACTTAGCTTCCCCATGGCTCTCCTGCAGAAGCTCCTCGTGGTGGAGGCTGCTAGGAGCTGTGAAACCTATCCCCAAGCCAGCACACAACCTAGGTGCCAGGAGAGTAGCTGTGATCTCTTACCCAGATAGTACATTTCACACCATTCTCTGCAGTTACTCAAGCTGGGACAAGTGGAGCTGTGAGCAATTTCCCATCCACAGCTTTTATCCTGAACTGTACAGTGACTCCTGCTGGGTTCCCCCCACATCCAGTGTTTTTGTAGCTTTCCTTACAGTTGCTGGTTGTCTGCCTGTAACCCTTTAATTGCCCTAATTGCTTGAGGTTTTTCCTCTGCTTCGGAGGGCTGCTGCCCTTGACTTTGTTCCCTCTGTCCATCCAGTCTGCCAAGCCATTAGCCAGCATTTTATCTCTGGTATTCTCCTCTCTGTAGGAGTCCAACAGGGGTATAAGAAAATGCAAGGGGCCCTTTCTATGGCCTACAAAGGCCTTCCAGCATATGCAAGTGACTATCAAAGCCTGCTTTGGCAGTCAAGTCAGGAGGATTTTGTGGGTCAGTGGACCTGCCTGACAGCTGTTCGGGAAGTAGGAGCAATGGGATTTCCCCAGGCACTTGCAGCACTAGAAGAAACAGTCCAAGATCTGAAGGGCTCCAGAAAGGGACAGCTAAAATGAACCTCTGAGACAGCTGGGTGGGGGTGATGGGAAATCTCTTCACTTAGGGGAAAAATGTGGCAGATATTGACTCACATATTGTGCTCATTGCACATGCTAGCTAATCCCTGGCAGATCTCTGCATGCAAGGGGAGGAGAATATCCAAGTTGAACTCCATTGAGTGGCTCTAAGAGGAGAATTTGCCCTGTCTCTGCATGACTGGGTACATTTTCTGAACAGCACAGAGGGTTCAACCTGTGTGTCTGTCATTGATATTAGTGGGAGTCATGTGACTAAGACCCAGCCTGGTGCTTTGAAGCTGTGTGCATCTCTTCTCCCTCTTCCCAATAATTTATTTGGTTATCAAATGAATGGTGTTGCTCATCCCCAAGGTGCCAGGGCTACTTGGTCTCACTTTGTGACATTGGCACCCTAATGTGTTGTGTACACTAAGCAAGAAGAGCACTGCACCAGACCATTGCTTGAATGCCTGGACCTGGCAGTGCCGGGTGACAACTTGTGTCTCTGTGCCACAGCTGTCCCAGGTATTTTACAAATTGTGGTTGTTTGCTGTGTCTGGGACCTTTATCTGAGGTCTGCTGAATCAGTGCAGACTGCAGTTTTCCTAGGATACTACAAGCATTTCATCTGCACTGGCACATCCCACAATGCAGTGCCTCCTGTTTGGAAATTACCCCAAATCCTATGCTCCCAACACAATGGAATAGGTGCTGCAAGAGACCCACAACACAGTACTACAACCATACCTGTAAGATATGAGTTGTTGCAATGCCATTTTGCTTAGTGTAAATGGGGTCCTAATGTTGTCACACCCAACTGCGAGGCTGTGATGCTCTTAGTAATTGAACAGGCACGTAAGTGTTGCCATAGTCATATTAAAGACCTTGTATCTGACCTGTCATTAGGTTTATGTCTACTTAGAGCCCATGACAGACCCAAGCCTGAGAGTTTGTTCTTAACCAGAGAGTGAGGAAGCTGTATTTCCACCTCCTCCTGAAACAAAGATGGGAAGCAGTGGTTTGTCTCCCAAGTTAGCTTCTCCCATGAGGATCCATTTTCATGTTAGGAAACCAGGCTAAAGAAGCTGCTGAAGCTGAGTGTATATTTCTTTTCTGATCCTTTGCTTACTCATGGGAACAAAATATTCTGATCTTTCTTGGAGTGAGAGAGAGACACACCCAAAACAATCAGTAACCTAAACCTAGACAATTGCACAACTGGGTTTCAAGACACCAACCACCAAAACCCTAATTCAATCAGGGGAGACAGAAGAAAAGTAACTTTTTAACAAAGTAAATAAAGAAACAGAGGTAACCTCTCCCTGGCTCTCTTTATGTGGCTGGGTTCTGTGTTTTTTTTATAAATGTTGTTGCTATGCCAGGAAGGAAGAATATGTAGCAACTGGCTGTGTACACAGAGCAGAAAGGTGCAGCAGGCAGAGGTGTTCTATGTGAGCTCTGCCTGAGACATTAGGAATGAAATTGCCAGGGGTTTGTTCTTATTGGCTTCCCAGCAATGTGTGATTTATTAAATTAAGGCCTTTTGCAGCAAGAGAGCTATCAATGGACAGGGGATGGGTGTGGTTAGGGTTGCCAGGTGTCTGTTTTCGACTGGAAAGTCCAGTCGAAAAGGGCACATGACAGTGTTCAGTCAGAACCACTGACTGGACACCCAAAGTCTGGTTACTACCTGCAGCGGTGCCAGAACAGTTGGGGCCAAGCAGGCAGGCTGGCAGGCAGGGGAGGGCAGCAAGAGGATCGCGGCACAGAGCCGGCAGCGGGGGGCAGCAAGCAGCTGTGCCTGCCCCCTTTGCTCCCCCAGTGCGCACCCGTTCCTCCTCCCACTGTGTTTGCCTGTGCTGGAGTCTCCCTCACTGCCTCCTCCAGCAGCAGCAGTGGATGGGCAGCAAGAGTGCGCCCAGGAGCAGTCCGGTTCTGCCGCTCCCACACCGCCGCCCTCTGCACCCGCAGTCTGAGCCCGTCATGCTGCCAGCAGTTCCCGCCTTGCACGGGTGAGTAGCCTGGGCAGGGTGCGCACACCGTACACATGCCTGTGCATCTGCTGTGCCCCCTGCCCGGCGCTCAGGGCAGCCCGCGGAGAAGGGAGTCCCCGCTCAGCCCCAGCAGGAGGATGCCTGCTCCCCCAGATGGAGGGTCTCTGCTGGCCCCCTGATGGGAGAAATGGGCTGCAAGCAGCATTTCACCTCGCTGCCGACCCCCCCCCCACATCAGTCCAGAGCCACCGTGTCGCCAGCCAACCCCTGCGGCTGCAAAAATCCCACGTGCCCCGCTCCCCCAATGGAGCCACCTTGGCTCTGAGACTCACCTCCCTTTCCCAGGCATGCACCCTCCCCACCCTCCGCAGGACCTAGAGCCGACTCCCCTCCCACTCATTTTCCAGGAGAAACACGGAGACCTCAATGCCCTCCCCTCTTCCCCCCCCACCGCAGTCCCAACACCCTGGAATTACTATGTGCTGCATCCTCGCCTCTGGGGTGTGTGTGTGTGGGGGGGTGTCATTGTGTCAGTATTGGAGTTTATTTCAAGGTCTTTAACCTTTTAGGAACCTTTGCGGGAGGGAGGGTGCTGGAGGTTTAGCTCAGTAGAGTCAGTATCTCTCCTTCTCCCCATATTTTTCCTCCCTTTCTCTCCTCCCTCAGTAATGCTCTTAAAGAGGGTCCTAAATACCCGCTGCCTTGTTGGGGTTATTACAGGACTTGCCTAATTGAGCTGTGGACCTTTTCTCTGTACAGCACAGAGATCTCTGTAGAGAGGAATGTTTCATTTGATCTAAATGTGATTTTTGGTGAAGGTGGGCCTCGGGTGCTGTCTCTTTGGATAGGGGAGAGGGAAAGAAGGAACTTTTCAGCCAAAATGAAAATGCAGCCAGCAAAAGTCCATGTTTTGCTTTCATTGTACAGAGGAGAGAGGGACAATCATAGCAGGTTTCTGTTGCTGAAATGCATTTTCTGTGTTTATATTTCATGATGCACAGCACCTTGTGTAGTAACTATGAGTATCCCAACAGTTCTCTACTGAAGGATTGCTGTGACAGCAGTCTTTTCCTTCTTCTTTTCTATAGCATCTCTGGTTCAGTGCAGTGTTAGGGATATAGGTAATGGTACTTATTATAGCAGTTGAAGCAACTCCTTGACACTTCCCAAAGTACCCTGACTAATATGAATATAAGTATTACAGCAAATCTTCACACCCCCACTTTCCTCAGAACGTGTGATAATGGTTAAGATTGAAGGAGGGGGTAGGAAACATGCCATTTTCTGCAATAATTCCTGTTTTGGGGTTTATGTGTTTTTGGTTTGATTGGAGGGGAGAGGAGGGGGTGGAGCAAGGGGTGGGGGTAGGGGCAAAGCAGGGGTTTCTGGTTTTTAGAACTTGGAAAATTGGCAACCCTGGGGTGGGGGCGAATGATCATTCAGACTGGAGAACAACTCCATATTTCCCATCCCCTTTCCCTGAGAGGTACTGAATATGGGCCCATGTGCCTAAATTGCTCTTTAGTGGCTGGTTGACATGGTGGATAACCTTAACATTAACAGCTAATGCAGATTATTTTTTAGCTCAGTTGCTACAGACTGGTGTTTTTACAGCCGAAGGTCTTGAGTTCTATTCCCATTCATGATCCTGATGTATGTGCAGAGTTCATGGAATTGATTATTAAATTGATAAAGTGTTTAAATATTAATTATATAAATGCTAGACATTTGGGATGATGTGGGTTGAGGGATGGAGCAGACATTGGTACATTTCAATTTACTGATGGGGAAAAATTGTGTATCTATATTTTTGTTTTCCAAAAACTACAGCTACATTCCCCTCCCAAACTGGATTTCCCCTCTCATTCGTTTGACCAAATCGACTCCTGTAACATGCATAAAAATAAATACCCTGTACCAGAAATACTAAGCATAGTGAAACAAATCCCACCTTCAGTTATTTCCAAGCAACTATTATTATTTATGTGTGTGACAGTAGCACCTAGTACCAGTTAAGGTCAGGGCCTGTTGTGCTATGCATTGTAAAACATTTCCAGCTTGTCCACATGCATAAATGGCACAGATTTCACTGTTGTTTTCTAAACTGATATAGTGAAATCAGTGCCACCCTCTTGTGTGGACACTGTTAATTGGTTTGAGCATGGCTAATATAATTTTTGCTTACTTCAGTTTATTACTAAGGCTATAGAGAGAGATGGTGCTTGGCTGGAAGGACTAATCTAAATAGACAAGACACACAAAGGGTGCAAGGGAACACAAGTGAATTTACTTGACCAAGGTCACACAGTGGGCTAGATGCAGAGCTGGAAATAGTGCCCAGATCTCTGGACTCCCACTTCAGAGCCTTATCTACTACATCATGTTGCCTTGGAACCTCAGACTTGTTTCGCATCAGTGCGGTTGCATGTGCATAAGGGTCCAAACCCTGCAAATCTAGCTGAAATCAATAGAAACTGCAGACACTCAAGATCTGGCCTTATAGCAGAGCAGAACCAAGACTATTTATTATTACCCAGTGTGTTTAGCAGTGAATAAAGAGAACTAAAGAGTATAGTTGGTGTTAATGTTGCTGAGTGATTTAGGTAGTACCAAAACACTCAGGCCATCAAAGAGGAAGGAGACTCAAAATGGATGGGCCAAGTGGTCCTATGAGTTTTCATTTGAATAAGATGTTGTAATGGCCCAGATAGACAATTTTGTTTGGTCTCACATATGGCCTAAATGGAAATCCAACCTCTCCACTGAGCTCTGTAGCTCCAATCAGGGCCTAGCTGTGCTAGGCACTGTACACATTCACCCTGACCTGTGAGCCTCTGAGTTTCTCCTCTGCTCCTATTGCCCCATGTTGGTTCTGTGCTGAGAGTGGAAGTGGGGGTGATGCTAATCTGAACAATCTGAGAGCACGCCATATCCAAATCAGCTGGCCATAGTGACTTCTCCAATTTTATGGTACTTGCTGGAAGGTGGAGCCAATTAGGCCAATAGCAACCTGAAAATCAAGGGCAAATGGAAGCAAGAGAAAGTGGGGGAAGAAAAGAGATAAAGAAACCAAAGGAGAGAGAGAATGAAAATAGGACAAGTAAAAGAGTGAGAGAAATGTGCTGCAAAAAGGGAACAGAGGGAGAGAAACAGGAAGAAGGGAGAATGAACCAATGGAGTGAATGTCACTTAGCACTTTCACAGTGCTCTACCCTTTGTAAGCACTGTACAGACAGTGGACCAAATTCATCTTTGGTGTGACTCCATTGACGTCAGAGGAGTTAGGGCTGTTATCTAGTTAATTAGTTAAGCAATCCACAATCAGGTTTTGATTCAAGTTCGGGCTAGATTAGGCTTCTAGCTAGCCAGAGAGAGAAATGACCAATGCTGGCTGGAGCCATGAACACAATTTCACCTCATCTGAAATGCAGGAAGAGGAATGGACAGGAGAAGATGAGGATGAAAATAGAGAGCCCAATCCATCTCCCTTGGGAGTCAGTTGAAGATGCCCAGCCATGTCAATGGGCTCAGAGATAGGAGTAGTTTTGCTGTAATGGGGTGAGGGATTTTTAAGAAGGCAGGTCAGTTTTTGGAAGCAGCAGGCGGGCAGTGGAGGAAGCTGTGTGCTACTAAAAGCTTCTTTAACTTGCACTCCTTGAATTAATTTAACTTGCGCTCCTGCGGGGAGGCTGCTCCCACCCTCCCCACAGCTCCCCCAATCAGCCTTTCTCAGAGACTGTAAAGTAGCAGTGAATTTAAGGAATTTGTCACTATGCACTGGGAAAGCTGTGCCTTTGCCAGCTGTCAGCAATCCTGCCGCTGGGAAAGCTGGGAGGGTCCAAACAGATGCAAAGAGAGAGAAACTTAGGGTGAAAAACAGCAAGCAAGGCTGGACAGTAGCTGCATGTGCCCCAGGGCCTGCTCCAGCTTTTACTGAAGTCAATGGGAGTTTTGCCATTTACTTCAGTGCAACCAGCATTTGCACCTAAGTGAGTGATATTAGAGACCAGATGCTAGCATCATCTTAATCTCAAGTAAAAGAACTGACTTGGGGAACCTTCATCCCATGCAAATGTTGAACTCTCGAACCAGCCACACCCATATCTCCTTGCAGGTAGCTCTGAAGTGGCCGTATATGCACAAGTGCCCATTCGATTATATCATCCTGCAGCTGATTGAATTGGGGTTTTCAGGCATCCGGTTTTCGACCAGAACGCTTGGTCAAAAAGGGACCCTGGTGGCTTCAGTCAGCACTGCTGATCAGGGCCGATTCCAGGCACCAGCATTCCAAGCAGGTGCTTGGGATTGCAGTTCCTCTGGCCGCAGTGGCAATTGGGCGGCAGCTTCTCTTTTCTGTCCGCTGCGGCAGCAAATCGGCAGAAGCTTCTTCCTTTTGCCGCGGCGGCAGTTTTTTCCACTGCTTGGGGCACCAAAAACTGTAGAGCCGGCCCTGCTGCTGACTGGGGAGTTAAAATTCCAGTCAGCAGCGCAGCGGGGCTAAGGCAGGCTCCCTGTGTGCCCTGGCTCCGTGCAGTTATAGATTCATAGATTCATAGATACTAAAGTCAGAAGGGACCATTCTGATCATCTAGTCCGACCTCCTGCACAGCGCAGGCCACAGAATCTCACCCACCCACTCCTACAAAAAACCTCACCTATGTCTGAGCTATTGAAGTCCTTAAATCATGGTTTAAAGACTTCAAGGAGCAGAGAAGCCTCCCTCAAGTCACCCCTGCCCCATGCTACAGAGGAAGGCGAAAAACCTCCAGGGCCTCTCCAATCTGCCCTAGAGGAAAATTCCTTCCCGACCCCAAATATGGCGATCAGCTAAACCCTGAGCATATGGGCAAGATTCACCAGCCAGATACTACAGAAAATTCTATCCTGGGTAACTCAGATCCCATCCATCTAATATCCCATCTCAGGGGATTGGTCCTATTTACCCTGAATATTTAAAGATCAATTACTTACCAAAATCCCATTATCCCATCATACCATCTCCTCCATAAACTTATCAAGTAGGATCTTAAAACCAGATAGATCTTTTGCCCCCACTGCTTCCCTTGGAAGGCTATTCCAAAACTTCACTCCTCTGATGGTTAAAAACCTTCGTCTGATTTCAAGTCTAAACTTCCCGATGGCCAGTTTATATCCATTTGTTCTTGGGTCCACACTGGTACTGACCTTAAATAATTCCTTTCCATTTTTGTATCTAAAGTTATGAATAATGACTATGTGCCAGTATTTCATATGTGTTTGCTCTTGGGTAATACACACAAGGTAGTTTACAGCCTGTTTAGCCAACACATTGTGGATGAAGCAGTTCCCAGAAGCAGCCGGCATGTCCCCGTAACCACTAGGCACAGGGGCAGCTAGGGATGCTCTGTGCGCTGCCCCTGCCCCGAGTGCTAGCTCTGCAGTCCCATTGGCCAGGAACCACAGGCAATGGGAGCTGCGGGGTTGGTGCCTGTGGCTGGAGGGTAGCACACACAGTTGCCTGGCTACGTCTCCACCTAAGGGCGGCAGGGACATGTCGGCTGCTTCCAGGAGCCACCTGAGGTAAGCACCTCCCGCTCCCCCTCCCGTACCCCAACCCCAGCCCATAGCCCCCTCCTGCAGCACAAACTCCTCATACCTGTGCCCATACCAGATCCCATACACCCAGCCAGAGCCCTCACCCCATCTCACACTCCAACCCCCTGCCCCAGCCTGGAGCCTCTTCCCACATTCCGAATCCCTCAGCCCCACCCCCCAATCCAGAGCCCCCTCCTGCACCCCAAGCCCCTCATCCTCGCCTCACCGCAGAGCCCCCACCCCCCAGTTGGAGCCCTAACCCCCCTACCCCATCCCAATGAAAATGACTGAGGGTGGGGAGAACAAGTAATGGAGGGAGGGGGGATGGAGTGAGCGGGGCCGTGGAGAAGGGGTGGGGCAAGGGCAGGGGTGGGGCAGGGGGTGGGACAGGGGGTAAGGGTGTTTGGTTTTCTGCAATCAGGAAGTTGGCAACCCTAAATTGAATACACATTGTATCCCACACAAAAAAACACTACACTCACTTTCCAGAGAGGCACCAATTTGTTTAGATTGTCCTGAAAACTTTGAGGAGTAAAGCCTCAGCTGACTGAGTGACAGCACAGATGCATCTGTGCTGGCATTCATGGAACCCAGAAGGCAGCTTGTACTTTGAAACTGAGTGTCCCCTTTCTGTTCCACCCCACTGCGATGCCTCTTTAGTAATTCCCCCACAGTCTGCCCCATGGGCGGCAGGTGGAGCCCCCTTTGAGGAGGCTAGCCCCATCTCTGCCCCTTCTGCCTGCGCCTCCCCACAGCTGGAGCCCCAAGACCCTTCCCCCCTTCCACAGCTGGAGCCACAAGCCCCCTCCCCCCGCCTAGAGAAGCCTGGAGCGCCCCATCGGTCACAGGCTAGCCAAAGCCCTGAGCCTCCTCCCCACACCCAGAGGAGCCCCGGGCCGGCTGCACCCCCCCCCCCCTTGGCTGGAGGAGCCCTGGGCGAGCCACAGCCCCGAGCCTCCCCACTCTGCCCCGAGGAGCCCCGGGCTGGCGAAGCCTCAAGCGCGCCCCCCCGCACACAAACATGGAGGAGCCCTGGGCCAGCTGCATTGTGCCTCCCCTTCCCGGACCCAACCCATTCAGGGGAAAAGCATGTTAGAAGAGGAGGCCACCCCGGAACCTGTATGGGGCAAAATAAAGCAAAATCTTCACAGCATCTTCTTGGCAGTTGTGATAGTGCCAGGGGAGGCAGAGCTTCCCCTGGCCTATTATACGTTGCCTTCTGTGATGAGATAACTTGCTCTGTGGATATGGGGAAAGTGGTGGATGTGATATATCTTGATACAGTCTCCCACAGTATTCTTGCTAGCAAGTTAAGAAAGTATGGATTGAATGAATAGACTATAAGGTGAATAGAAAGCTGGCTAGATTGTTGGGCTCAACAGGTAGTGATCAATGGCTTGATGTCTAGTTGGCAGCCAGTATCAAGCAGAGTGCCCCAGGGGTTGGTCCTGGGGCCACTTTTGTTCAACATCTTTATTAAAGATCTGGATGATGGGATGGATTGCACCCTCAGCAAGTTCGCAGATGACACTAAGCTGGGGGGAGAGGTAGATACAATAGAGGGTAGGGATAGGGTCCAGAGTGACCTAGACAAATTGGAGGATTGGGCCAAAAGAAATCTGATGAGGTTCAACAAGGACAAGTGCAGAGTTCTGCACTTAGGAAGGAAGAATCCAATGCACCACTACAGGCTGGGGACCTACTGGCTAAGCAGCACTTCTGCAGAAAAGGACCTGGGGATTTCAGTGGACAAGAAGCTGGATATGAGTCAGCAGTGTGCCCTTGTTGCCAAGAAGGCCAATGGCATATTGGGCTGTATTAGTAGGAACATTGCCAGCAGATCGAGGGAAGTGATCATTTCGCTCTATTCAGCACTGGTGAGGCCACACCTGGAGTATTGTGTCCAGTTTTAGTCCCACCACTACAGATGGGATGTGGACAAATTGGAGAGAGTCCAGCAGAGAGCAATGAAAATGATTAGGGGGCTGGGGCACATGACTTATGAGGAGAGGCTGAGGGAACTGGGGTTATTTAGTCTGCAGAAGAGAAGATTGAGGGGGGATTTGATAGCAGCTTTCAATCACCTGAAGGGGGGTTCCCAAAGAGGATGGAGCTAGGTGGTTCTCAGTGTTGGCAGATGACAGAACAAGAAGCAATGGTCTCAAGTTGCAGTCGGGGAGGTCTAGGTTGGATATTCGGAAACACTATTTCACTAGGAGGGTGGTGAAGCACTGTACTGGGTTATCTAGGGAAGTGGTGGAATCTCCATCCTCAGAGGTTTTTAAGGCCTGGCTTGACAAAGCCTTGGCTTGGATGATTTAGTTGGTGTTGTTCCTGCTTTGAGCAGGGGATTGGACTAGATTACTTCCTGAGGTCTCTTCCAACCCTAATATTCTATGATTCTATACCCACCTCCCATGGTCTGTCCCCAACACCAGAAATCCTTTCCTAGCCATGCCCCACTATGTTCTTCCCTCAAATGCCTCCCACAGCTCCTGCTCCGCAGGTCTGGCAGTGGTCCAGTTGTGGATTGCTATCTAAGTTTGAAATCTCTGTCCCCCAAGCCTCCCCTACAATATACCTTCCCAGCTATGCCCCCCCCCCATACACATATGCTATTCTCCCCCTTCCCCATCCCAATAATGCCCTCACTCTGGCCATGCCTCTCTTCAACTGGCACTCAATAGCTGGATCACTGGGTGGGGCTGCAGCGGGAGGAATGGAGCGCTTCACAGCTCTCCCAGCCCCTCTGTGCCTGTGCTGGGTTTAGAATTCCCACTCCATCTATGGGAGCAGACTCCTTTAATGACAGCCTTTCGGGTCCCCAGGACCTGGGTGATGGTGCAGTTGGAGTGGCCCAGCTACAAATGCTGACCTATGCTGAAAGGCCTTTGTCAGCAGATAGAGGTATTATTGGTGTAGCTGTTTCCCCCTCCATCAGCTGCCTTTCAGCAAGCTATCACTCAGCTGCTCTGTATTACAGGAATATCTCTCTGTCAAAGAGTATATAGGAAAATGCTTGCCTCCCCCCGCCCCCCAGAGCACCTCAGAGCTTGCCTCCCATCGTTCTGTAGTGTGACTCTAGTCCCATCCACCCTCGTTAGTCTCATTCCATTATGGGCTTCTACTATACCTCTAGTCTCAGGCACAAGGACAAATTCCCCTGCGCCCTACAAACACCTACTATCCCACTCCCTATTGTACCCCTCTCGCCCCCATGCAGATCCCAATCCCACTCCTCTGTCCGTACTCACCTGCTACTGTCCCACTCCCTATCCTACTTCCCACTCCCATTATAGACCTCAACCCGCTGTTCTCCTGCCCCCATCGGCAGTTGCTCATTTCCTTTTGCCACTTCCACTCTGTCTGTGATTGCACAGGCCAGGTTCACTGCACAGCAGAGGCTGAATTCAGTTGTAGAGGATCTCAGGGCTGACTGTATCTCTCAGAGCTGGTTGTGCCCTGGCTGTGTGAGGCAACCCTCAGGAAATCCCCCAGCTGTTGTTTTATTTATGATCAGTCCCAGGAGGAGCATGAATACCAGCAGTGGTGTCACAATACACCTCCCCTCACCCCCAACCCTTGTACCTCCACAATAGGAAGAAAAAGGAAATCATCTGCTCTACCAAAGGCTTTTTTTCAGCAGCAAGGCCTGGCTTCTTTCACAGCCAGGGAAGGGAGACAGCATGGAAGGGCTCAGCTCTTGTAGCCTTTGTGAGTCTCTTCTTTGGAGCCAAGTGATTCACAAATTCAGCCTTTTATCTCCTCGACAAGGGGAAGAAGGAAGGAAAAGTGGGGGGAGAGGAAAGAAAAGGTCTACAATAGGGAGAAAATGGCGGGAAATGTCTCCTCAGAGGCCCTATTGTGCGGCTTTGCCCGTTTTACAAGGGTAAATACACTAATCATGTGTGAGAAGCAGCCCCTGGGGCCTCGGCAGAAAATTCGCCAACAAGTGGCACATTCTTCGCTGGAGGTTTTTTTTGTAGGGCTTTGGGAAAAGCGTTGCAAGAGGGTTTCGCTGGTCTGCTGAGAGCACTTTAGGCCACTGGCTATTGAGCTTGCTCCGCTTTTCATTTAGCATGAGGGAGTTCCTCGGCACACATGGCATTCTGGGACATTGGGATGCATAGCAGAGAATGGTTTCGGCCTCAAGCTCCCTGCTCTCAGCGGGTGAGCACATCATGACTTGGAGTGGAAAGGGATGTGGGTTCAAAACCAATGTCTTGCTGCACTGAGGCACTTCAGCCATTTTGGAGCCTGTGTTCACATTCAGTGACCTGTCACAGCTCCTCAGAACAGCACATCAGGGTAGCAGTCAGTTCTTCTTTGAATGCTTGCTCATATCCATTCCATATTAGGTGTGTGTGCTCGCCACATGCACCGGTGCCAGAAGTTTTTCCCTCAGCAGTATCCATAGGGGATCGGCTCTGGCACCCTCTGGAGTGGCGCCTGCATGATGTGGTATAAGGGGCGCCACCAGCTCCCCCCACCCTCAGTTCCTTCTTGCCTCTAGTGATGGTGCTGGAACGTCTGCTGCTTCGGCTAGCATTGATTCCTTCTCTGTTCTTGTGAACTTTGAAATCCTGTAAAATAGTTATACATAGGTAGTAGTTTTCTTAGTCACCCTTAGCAGTAGTTCTCAAACTCTTCGTTAGTCCCAAATGGGATCCAGCAGGGGTTGGGGCATGCCCCGGTCCCTAGGCTTTAAACCCTGCAAATGGCCTATGCCTATCAGCGATCCTCCTACCAGTTGCCTAAGGTGCTTAGGTGAGTGGCACATAAGTGACAAGTGCCATATCTGTAAGTCCTTTAAACCTAGGACAAAGAAGGAGCGTGATATCCGTTGAAAGCGCTCCTAATGGAGTCGGCACTCACACTGGCACTGGAGCAGCGGTCCAATTCTGCACCAAGCACTGTGGTCTCCGTGCACAGTGCTCCCCCGACGCCATCCACGAGCCGACACCAGTCTCCCTCCACGGCTACGGTCAAGAAGCTGAAAAAGTCTGTGAGGGGAAGATCTACCTCCTGGAAGGGAAAAGAGAGGGCAGGGGGAGAGCCAAGACCCATCTCGGGCAGCTCAACATCCCACTCTGGAAGTTGGGCCCCAGCTCAAGTCGAGCGGTGCAGCCCATCCCACGCCTTGCCCGCAACTCCAGATAGCGGTCGACGCCCAAAGCCTCACCGGCTCCTGTGGTACCCCGGTCTCAGGGAAAATCTGCATTGGGACCTATGCATGTGTCCCCGTCTCAGCAGTACTGTTCCTCATCGAGAGGGATGTCCCACCAGGGTTTACCCACTCGCAGCTGTCACTGTCTCAGGATGGGAGAGGCAGGCTCAGTGGAGCCCTCTTCAGGCCCCACACTGGGAGCACCCATCAAGGCATACCTCACCGGTAGATTGGTGAAGACCCTCTGAGGCACGTACCACCTGGCAAGAATTCCATGAACGGCCCTGACCATCTTCAAGGGCCTGGTACTGATCCCAGGACCGATCAGGCACCAGAGACCACCAATCACTGTGCCATCATCGCCTGTCTCAAACAGAAGGTCGCCCTACTCAGGATGATCCTCCCAGCAACCAGCTCGTAGTAGCTCCCAGTTCGACATCCCAGTACCGGTCAAGTAGCATGAGGCATGGATTGCTGGGTATTTGATGCAGATCTGCCAAATGCCGTCGGTCCCCAAGAGCCTGACCAAGACAGTCTCACTCAGGGTATGTCTACACTACGAAATTAGGTCGAATTTATAGAAGTCAATTTTTAGAAAGCAATTTTATACAGTCGTTTCTGTGTCCCCCCACTAAGTGCATTAAGTCAGCAGAGTGCGTCCACAGTACTGAGCGTTTCGGAGCGTTGCACTGTAGATAGCTTTCCCACAGTCTCCGCCGCCCATTGGAATTCTGGGTAAACCTCTCAATGCCTGATGGGGCAAAAACATTATCGAGGGTGGTTTTGGGTACATGTCCTCAGTCGCCCCTCCCTCCATGAAAGCAACAGCAAACAATCGTTTCGCGCCTTTTTTCCGTGCAGGCACCATACTGCTTTCAGCAGACGGTGCAGTAGGCCTGCTAACCATCGTCATCGAACCACTGCTTCTGCTGCCACTCTGTTCTCCTGCTCTTGTCTCGATAGCGAATTTCTCCATGTTGTCTCTCATGGGCTCCCGCTTCTGCTGCAACTCTGCTCTCATGAATCCACTTCACAGGTCGTCAGCCACCACTTCCACTGCCACTCTGTTCTCTTGTTCTCCTGGTGGTCTCGCAGGGTTGCTTCTGCTGCAACTCTGCTCGGCTGCTCTTGTCTCGCCATAACACGGCAAGCATACAGCCCACTCAGCTGTTGTGTCCCGGCAGCAGACGGTATAGTAGGTCTGCAAACCATCATCACTGAATGACCGCTTCCACTGCCACTCTGCTCTCCTGCACACGCCATATCATGCTCAGATCACTGCGGCAGTTATGAGCGTTGTAAACACCTCATGCATTATCATACGGTATATGCAGCATCAGAACCTGCCAAAGCGAAACCGGGCGAGTAGGCGACGTCAGCACAGTGACGAGAGTGATGAGGACATGGACACTGGATTAAGTTTAGAAGTGTGTGCAACAAGAGTGATGTCATGGTGGGAATCTGCTATAGACCACCGGACCAGGGGGATGAGGTGGATGAGGCTTTCTTCCGGCAACTCACGGAAGCTACTAGATCGCATGCCCTGATTCTCATGGGTGACTTTAATTTTCCTGATATCTGCTGGGAGAGCAATACAGCGGTGCATAGACAATCCAGGAAGTTTTTGGAAAGCGTAGGGGACAATTTCCTGGTGCAAGTGCTAGGGGAGCCAACTAGGGGGAGCGCTTTTCTTGACCTGCTGCTCACAAACCGGGTAGAATTAGTGGGGGAAGCAAAAGTGGATGGGAATCTGGGAGGCAGTGACCATGAGTTGGTTGAGTTCAGGATCCTGACGCAGGGAAGAAAGGTAAGCAGCAGGATACGGACCCTGGACTTCAGGAAAGCAGACTTTGACTCCCTCAGGGAACAGATGGCCAGGATCCCCTGGGGGACTAACATGAAAGGGAAGGGAGTCCAGGAGAGCTGGCTGTATTTCAAGGAATCCCTGTTGAGGTTACAGGGACAAACCATCCCGATGAGTCGAAAGAATAGTAAATATGGCAGGCGACCAGCTTGGCTTAATGGTGAAATCCTAGCGGATCTTAAACATAAAAAAGAAGCTTACAAGAAGTGGAAGGTTGGACATATGACCAGGGAAGAGTATAAAAATATTGCTCGGGCATGTAGGAAAGATATCAGGAGGGCCAAATCGCACCTGGAGCTGCAGCTAGCAAGAGATGTCAAGAGTAACAAGAAGGGTTTCTTCAGGTATGTTGGCAACAAGAAGAAAGCCAAGGAAAGTGTGGGCCCCTTACTGAATGAGGGAGGCAAGCTAGTGACAGAGGATGTGGAAAAAGCTAATGTACTCAATGCTTTTTTTGCCTCTGTTTTCACTAACAAGGTCAGCTCCCAGACTGCTGTGCTGGGCAACACAAAATGGGGAAGAGATGGCCAGCCCTCTGTAGAGATAGAGGTGGTTAGGGACTATTTAGAAAAGCTGGACGTGCACAAGTCCATGGGGCCGGACGAATTGCATCCGAGAGTGCTGAGGGAATTGGCGGCTGTGATTGCAGAGCCCTTGGCCATTATCTTTGAAAACTCGTGGCGAACGGGGGAAGTCCCGGATGACTGGAAAAAGGCTAATGTAGTGCCCATCTTTAAAAAAGGGAAGAAGGAGGATCCTGGGAACTACAGGCCGGTCAGCCTCACCTCAGTCCCTGGAAAAATCATGGAGCAGGTCCTCAAAGAATCAATCCTGAAGCACTTAGAGGAGAGGAAAGTGATCAGGAACAGTCAGCATGGATTCACCAAGGGAAGGTCATGCCTGACTAATCTAATCGCCTTTTATGATGAGATTACTGGTTCTGTGGATGAAGGGAAAGCAGTGGATGTATTGTTTCTTGACTTTAGCAAAGCTTTTGACACGGTCTCCCACAGCATTCTTGTCAGCAAGTTAAGGAAGTATGGGCTGGATGAATGCACTATAAGGTGGGTAGAAAGCTGGCTAGATTGTCGGGCTCAACGGGTAGTGATCAATGGCTCCATGTCTAGTTGGCAGCCGGTGTCAAGTGGAGTGCCCCAGGGGTCGGTCCTGGGGCCCGTTTTGTTCAATATCTTCATAAATGATCTGGAGGATGGTGTGGATTGCACTCTCAGCAAATTTGCGGATGATACTAAACTGGGAGGAGTGGTAGATACGCTGGAGGGGAGGGATAGGATACAGAAGGACCTAGACAAATTGGAGGATTGGGCCAAAAGAAATCTAATGAGGTTCAATAAGGATAAATGCAGGGTCCTGCACTTAGGATGGAAGAATCCAATGCACCGCTACAGACTAGGGACCGAATGGCTCGGCAGCAGTTCTGCGGAAAAGGACCTAGGGGTGACAGTGGACGAGAAGCTGGATATGAGTCAGCAGTGTGCCCTTGTTGCCAAGAAGGCCAATGGCATTTTGGGTTGTATAAGTAGGGGCATAGCGAGCAGATCGAGGGACGTGATCGTTCCCCTCTATTCGACACTGGTGAGGCCTCATCTGGAGTACTGTGTCCAGTTTTGGGCCCCACACTACAGGAAGGATGTGGATAAATTGGAAAGAGTACAACGAAGGGCAACAAAAATGATTAGGGGTCTAGAGCACATGACTTATGAGGAGAGGCTGAGGGAGCTGGGATTGTTTAGTCTGCAGAAGAGAAGAATGAGGGGGGATTTGATAGCTGCTTTCAACTACCTGAAAGGGGGTTTCAAAGAGGATGGCTCTAGACTGTTCTCAATGGTAGCAGATGACAGAACGAGGAGTAATGGTCTCAAGTTGCAATGGGGGAGGTTTAGATTGGATATTAGGAAAAACTTTTTCACTAAGAGGGTGGTGAAACACTGGAATGCGTTACCTAGGGAGGTGGTAGAATCTCCTTCCTTAGAGGTTTTTAAGGTCAGGCTTGACAAAGCCCTGGCTGGGATGATTTAACTGGGACTTGGTCCTGCTTTGAGCAGGGGGTTGGACTAGATGACCTTCTGGGGTCCCTTCCAACCCTGATATTCTATGATTCTATGATTCTATGACACAGACTTCTCTCAAAGCATGGGGCCTGGCAATTTGGCCATCCTGGTGGCAATGGGGCAGGCTCATGCCATGGAACACCGATTCTGGGCCCGGGAAACAAGCACAGACTGGTGGGAACGCATAGTGTTGCAGGTCTAGGATGATTCCCAGTGGCTGCAAAACTTTCACATGCATAAGGGCACTTTTATGGAACTTTGTGACTTGCTTTCCCCTGCCCTGATGCGCAAGAGTACCAAGATGAGAGCAGTCCTCACAGTTCACAAGCGAGTGGCAATAGCCTTCTGGAAGCTTGCAATGCCAGACAGCTACTGGTCAGCTGGGAATCAATTTGGAGTGGGCAAATCTACTGTGGGGGCTGCTGTGATCCAAGTAGCCAACGCAATCACTGAGCTGCTGCTATCAAGGGTAGTGACTCTGGGAAATGTGCAGGTCAGAGTGGTTGGCTTTGCTGCAATGGGATTCCCTAACTGTGGTGGTGTGATAGACAGAATGCATATCTCTATCTTGGGATTGGACCACCAGAGCAGCCAGTACATAAACTGCAAGGGGTACTTTTCAATGGTGCTGCAAGCACTGGTGGATCACAAGGGACGTTTCACCAACATCAACGTGGGATGGCCAGGAAAGGTACATGACGCTCGCATCTTCAGGAACTCTGGTCTGTATGAACAGCTGTAGCAAGGGACTTACTTTCCAGACCAGAAAATAACCACTGGGGATGTTGAAATGCCTATAGTTATCCTTGGGGACCCAGTTTACCCCTTAATGCCATGGCTCATGAAGCCGTACACAGGCAGCCTGGACAGTAGTCAGTAGTTGTTCAACTATAGGTTGAGCAAGTGCAGAATGGTGGTAGAGTGGGCATTTGGATGTTTAAAAGCATGCTGGCACAATTTACTGACTCAGTTAGACCTCAGCAAAACCAATATTCCCATTGTTATTATTGCTTGCTGTGTGCTCCAGAATCTCTGTGAGAGTAAGGGGGAGACGTTTATGGGAGTGCGGGGAAGTTGAGGCAAATCACCTGGCCGCTGATTACATGCAGCCAGACACCAGGGCAGTTAGAAGAAAACAGCAGGGTGCACTGCGCATCAGAGAAGCTTTTAAAACCAGTTGGAGCCCTATCCCCCCAAAATATTCCCCCAAGTCCCTTTACCCCCTTTCCTGGGGAGGCATGAGAATAATATACTAACCAATTGGTTACAATGAGAGCACAGACCAAACCCCTTGGTTTTTAGGACGCTTAAAATCAATCCAGTTCTTAAAAGAAGAATTTTATTTATAAAAAAATAAGAGAATCACACCTGCAAAATCAGGATGGAAGGTAACTTTACAGGGTAAATAAAAAGATTTAAAACACAGAGGATTCCCCTCTGACTCTGCTTCCCAGTTACAAAACAGGAATGAAATTACCTCTTAGCACAGGGAAAATTCACAAGCTAAAACAAAAGATAATCTAACGCATTTCCTTGCCCTTACTTACAATTTTTATAATGTTAGATGGATCAGTTCATGTATGCTTTCAGGAAATGTTTTACCTGCCTGCTCTCTCTCCGTCCATAGAGGGAACAAACAAAGAGTGCGCAAACAAAACCTCCCTCTCCCCCAGATTTGAATGCATCTTCTTTCCTTATTGGTCCTTTTGGTCAGGTGCCAACCAGGTTATTTGAACTTCTTAACCCCTTATGGGTAAAGATTCACTACAGCTGCTCAGGAGGGATTTTATGATACCCTTAGCTGTATGTTTATGACAGGGCCAAACGGTCGTTTTGAGGGTGGCCCGAGGGCAACCTACCAGACTATTCACTGGATCCATCATAGAATCATAGAATATCAGGGTTGGAAGGGATCTCAGGAGGTCATCTAGTCCAACCCCCTGCTCAAAGCAGGACCAATCCCCAACTAAATCATCCCAGTTAGGGCTTTGTCAAGCCTGACCTTAAAAACTTTAAAGGAAGGAGATTCCACCACCTCCCTAGGTAATGCATTCCAGTGCTTCACCACCCTCCTAGTGAAAAAGTTTTTCCTAATATCCAACCTAAACCTCCCCCACTGCAACTTGAGACCATTAATCCTTGTTCTATCATCTGCTACCACTGAGAACAGTCTAGATCATCCTCTTTGGAACCCCCTTTCAGGTAGTTGAAAACAGCTATCTAATCCCCCCTCATTCTTCTTTTTTGCAGACTAAACAATCCCAGTTCCCTCAGCCTCTCCTCATAAATCATGTGTTCCAGTCCCCTAATAATCTTTGTTGCTCTCCGTTGGATGCTTTCCAATTTTTTCACATTCTTCTTGTAGTGTAGACAGTACTCCAGATGAGGCCTCACCAATGTCGAATAGAGGGGTATGATCACTTCCCTCAATCTGCTGGCAATGCCCCTACTTATACAGCCCAAAATGCCGTTCGCCTTCTTGGCAACAAGGGCACACTGTTGACTCATATCCAGCTTCTCATCCACTGTAACCCCTAGATCCTTTTCTGCAGAAATGCTGCCTAGCCATTCGGTCCCTAGTCTGTAGCGGTG
The DNA here is from genome assembly GCF_009764565.3 of Dermochelys coriacea. NCBI lineage: Eukaryota > Metazoa > Chordata > Testudines > Dermochelyidae > Dermochelys > Dermochelys coriacea. The sequence continues at coordinate 39,290,476 of NC_050077.1, forward strand.
CCTGGCATTCTTCCATCCTAAGTGCAGGACTCTGGACTTGTCCTTGTTGAACCTCATCAGATTTATTTTGGCCCAATCCTCTATTTTATCTAGGTCCCTCTGTATCCTATCCCTACCCTCCAGCGTATCTACCTCTCCTCCCAATTTAGTCCTTCACTGTGTTCTCAAACCACCTTTCCCTCTTCCTCCCTGCCTGGATGGCTATAACCTTGGACCAATGGGTCCTCAGCACAATGGAACAGGGTTATACCCTCCAGTTCCTTTCTACCCCCACTTCCCACCCGCCTTCCCCATCCCTCTTCAGGGACCACTCTCACAAGAGTCTCCTCGCACAGGAGGTAAAGAGGTTACTATAGCTGGGTGCAGTGGAAGAAGTTCCTTGCGAGTAAGGAACAAGGGGTTCTAGTCCCAGTACTTTTTAATCCCAAAGGCCAAGGATGGTCTTCGGCCCATCCTGGACCTGTGAGACCTCAATAAATACCTAAAGAATTTAAAGTTCTGCATGGTTTCCCTGGCTTCTATTATCCCCTCCCTGGATCCGGGAGACTGGTATGCCACCCTCAACTTGAAAGATGCATACTTACACATAGTGATCTACCAGTTTGCAGTCTTCCCATTCGGCCTGGCAAAAACACCAAGAGTATTTACCAAGTGCATGTTGATGGTAGTGGCTTACCTCAGGCGCCGGGGTATTCAGATCTACCCCGGCGCCTGACTCGTCAAGGGCAGCTCCAGGTCTCAAGTCCAAAGGGATGTCGCGGTGCTTCAGGCCATGTGCCGCTCTCTGGGCCTACTGGTAAATGACAAAAAGTCAACATTAATGCTGGTGCAGAGGATAGAGTTCATCGGCGCAGTCCTTGACTTGACCTGCACCAGGATGTTCCTGCCACTGGAAAGGTTCCACACATTGATGAACCTCATTGCAGAAGTCCCCTCTGACTACAGCCAAGGTCTCTCTGTGCCTCCTGGGTCACATGGCAGCATGCATTTATGTGGTAGGTCAGGCCAACCTCTGGATGCGGTCCCTGCAACAATGGCTGGGGAGGGTCTATTCCCAGTCCAGAGACCACCTGGAAAAGATGGTTACCATTCCCCAGGCGATACTTACCTCTCTGCAATGGTGGACAATCCTGGAGGGGGTTCCGTTCGACAACCCCCCTCACTCCATTGAGTTGGTGTTGGATGCCTTGGACCTCGGCTGAGGTGCGCGTCTTGGTGACCTCCAGACGCAGGGGATGGGGTCCCCAGAGGAGGCGAAGTTTCACATAAACGTCAAAGAGCTCCGAGCAGTCTGACTGGAGTTTGGAATCTTCCTGCCCCACCTGTCAGGCAAGGTGGTATGAGTCCTGATAGACAACACAGCCTCGATGTTCTACATCAACAGGCAAGGGGTAGTGCGCTCATCAACTCTCTGTTAAGAGGCACTCCGTCTATGGGACTTCTGCAATAGCCATGAAATCCACCTGGAAGCTTGTCACCTTCCCAGTGTCATGAATACGCAAGCAGACCGTCTCAGCAGCGACTTCTTCTCTCACCACGAGTGGTCTCTCCATCCAGAGGTAGCCTGCATGATCTTCCAAAGGTGGGGAACTCCCCAAGTGGACCTTTTCACTACCAGACAGAACAGGAAATGCCACTGGTTTTGCTCTCGGCAGGCCCTCAACCATACTGACTTACCTGCCCAAGTGGAAGAGATTTTTCCGCTGGGCGTCTGAGCATGGCATCTTTCCCTCGTGTTCTTCCATACAGGCTGTCATGGACTACCTGCTCCATTTGAGGAACCAGGGCCTGGTACACTTTTCCATTAGAATGCATCTAGTGGCCATCTCCACTTTTCACCCGATGATCCAAGGACAGACGGTGTTTTCCCATGACATGATGGTCAGATTCTTGAGAGGGCTCTAGAGACTGTTCCCACAGGTACGGACTCCTGTCCCACAGGAGTGGTCCTCTCTAGGCTCATCGACCTGCCCTTTGAGCCGCTGGGTTCCTGCTCCCTTTCCCACCTGTCATGGAAGGTCACATTCCTGGTGGTGGTGATGTCGGCAGGTCGGGTCTCTGAAATTAAAGCTTTGACCTCAGAACCTCCCCACATGGTCTTTTACAAAGATAAGGTTCAGTTGACACCCCTCCCAGCCTTCCTACTAAAGGTGGTCTCCACCTTCCATATGAACCAGGACATCTTTCCCCCAGTGTTCTTTCCCAAACCACACAAGATCAGTGAGGAGAGGCGTCTTTACGCCCTGGACATCTGGAGGGCTTTGGCTTTCAACTTAGAACATTCCAAGCCTTTCCAAAAATCAACTCAACTCTTCATCGCTACTGTGGATAGGACAAAGGGGCATCCAGTCTCAATCTCTAACTGCTAGAGAACACTCTCTCCCTAGAGTCAGTAAGTAGGCTGTGGTTTAATTTCAGGTGGACAGGGTGGGCGAAGGGGCCATGTGTGTGACAGCATACAGAGCCTCCTGAGTTTTAGTAGACGAAGGTCCCTGACACAATTCTGGATCTATTGTAAAAGACAGACATCAATTCCTTGGGCTGAAGGGATGGGTGAGCAGAGTGAGGTAATTGAAGGGAATGGCTCCTAATAAATGACAGAAATGTGTTTTCACTTTTGCCAGCAATTGTTGCTATGGTTACCCATGTGCTGAAGAAAACTTAATCAGGAACTAAAAGCTTCTAGACACTTCAACAAACTCTCAGGCTATCCACAGAGAACTTGATAGGTGGAGACCTCTCAGCATGATACTCTCTCTGGTTTCTCTTGGAACCATTCTGGCTCCTCCTGGATCCTGACTCAGTTGTTTTAAAGGTATTTAAACAGGGAAGGTTGGAGGTGACCTTCTAGTATCAGGACTCCTCCATGGGCATGTATATATCATGAGATTTGATTCTGTGTCTGTTTAGCTCACTGCTTGTTTTCCTGGAATCCTGGTTCTTGTAAGAGAACAATGGGAGGCCTGATGCGAGAAGATGGATTCCTTTGTCAGGGTCTGGCTGCCTAGTCCGAATGTGGATGCAAAGAGAAAGTCGTTTCCATTGGCTGAATGGAAGACTGTTATCTTACTCAGGTTTCAAAGTTTGGTTAGGTTCCACGTTGGCCTTAAGTTTATATGTAGTTGTTTGATGCAACTGAATGAGTTTGGAGGTGAAAGTCTCCTCTCACCCTAGGAGAGGGTGGTTACTCTGGACCAGGGCTAGGGTCTGTTTGGCAGAGCAAGGTGGAAGAGCCTGGGGCTGAATGAAGATGCACAGTGTACCCAGAAATTATAGAGGGCCATCAGCTTTTGGGCACAAAATCCTGGTTACTAGACAAGTCCTTACTGGAAGATATTTTAGTTTAAATAGCAAAGTGTGCCAAGCTTGTGTGTCTGGAGTGGTGATGGGCCAGAACCATCAGAAAACCCCAAACTTTGATGGAGTTTGGCTTTGAGATCTATTCCACAGCTATAGGCTGTTCTAGGAAACAAAGCTGTAGTTAAAAGTGGTTTTCAAACACTGCTCCTCTCTCTCAGACCAAACTTTAAGACTGCTAGCCCATCCTGTGTAGATTGATCTGAATGGGGCTAGTCACCCGGTTCAGAAAGCCCTTTTCTTATCTTGTTTATACAAAAGTAGCCCCTTCTCTACTCTGTTGTTGTTTCTCTTTTTTCTTTTCTTTCCTAACAGCTTGCAGTGGCTGACGCATTGTTTTTCATCCTGCTGAGGAAATATTAACTGGCCTGTATTTTTTCAATGTGCTTTTTTTCTCTTTAAATAGGTGTGTTGACATTCTGTGCCAAGACGGCTCAGTTCAGAAGGTTCTCTAGGCGTAATAATTAATTCAGCTTGTTCAGTCCAAGCTGAACCCGGATACAGCAGCTGTAGGGAGCTCACCACTATTCTGGTTTCAGCTTTTTCATACTGGTTGTGTCAAGGGAATGATGTAACAGCTCTGGCTGTAGGGAGTTTTCAGCTATACACAGGTCGACTCTCTGCCAGCAGGAGGTGCTGTAGGGAATGCTGTATACATTCTGGCAGCATGAGAGTCATAGTAATTCCAGTTCAAGCAATAGGGAATAGTACAGGCATTCTGATTATGCTGGGGGGAGGGGGACTGTAGGGGATGAGGGAACTCACCTTTCAGGTCTCTCATCTATCTCTAGATTTTACATACTTGTATAGCTGACAAAATTGTAGTATCTGAGCACCTCCTAATTTTTACTTTATTTCTCCTCACAGCTCCCCTGTGAGGCTGGGCAGTGCTATTATCCCCATTTTGCAGATGGGGAAATTGAGGCACAGAGAGATACAGTTAGGCCCCTAAATAACTCTAAGGCTCTAGGCCTAATTTATTGGCCCAAGGTTACAGAGAGTCTGTGGTAGAGGATGGAATTGAACCAAGATCCCCCAAGTCTGAGGTTAGCACTCTAACCACTAGACCCTGCTCTCCCTGTTACAGAAAGAATGATCCAGGAATTCTGACTACAGAGTAGCTGATGGCTACACTGGTCCCAGTGAGACTCACTGCAAGGAATGGTGTAGGACCCCAGGCTGTAGGGAGCTCCCCTAATGTCTCTTAAGTTCCTGTAGAAATGTATACATTTGGAGACTATATTTCTCTGACTATGGTATAATTATTTTCTGATTTTGTTCCAAGTTTGCAGCCTTCCTGGGCCTCACTCTGTTTTCTCTCCTATCCTCTGGAGCTCTTGTAAGGAAGCGTTTCTGTAATACTGCAGCTTTGGCCTTTTCCCAAACGCCTTTGGAATGAGAGAGATGGGGGAAGTGGGGATGGGAGACTGACTCTGACAAAGAGCAAATGGCACCAAAAACAACATGAAAAATCTCCACTGGTGAAAAAGCAGAATAACATTCTTTTCTGCCAAAGAAAAACAGTCTGATTTGGCTGAATAACCGTATTTAAAGAAAAACAATATATTCTTCTCCTGGGCAGAAACCCCACCGGATGTTCTGAACATTAAGTACAATAATTTAAACAAGAGGAATGTATTAGATAGAGGTAGGGGTCAAAGAAACATTTATAAAAGGTTTAAATAAAAGGCTACCTGGATAGTACATTTCCCTTTATTTGTGCCTCTCATTTATTGTCTTTCTATTTTCACTTTCAGCCTCCTCCCTTTCTTTCCAAACAAATTTTTCACCTTTTTCCCTCTCTTTCTGGCCCTGATCCTGCAAACACAGACACCTGGTTAATGTTATTACTGTGAGTAGCCCCATTGATCTGGTGGTAGTGTTAAGCACATTTATGTGTCTAAAGCATAGAGGCCTCTGTCCCTATGTCTCTCTATCATTTTCCAGTTTGATTCCAGTACCATGACATCAGTTTTAGGACCCAACCCTACATTTTTTTTATCATGTGAGGAATATAAACTGATATTTCCTATTTAATTGTAAACTTTAAAGAAAAATTAGTGCAAACACCTAAATCAAAATAGCAAAAATACTCTGAAGAACAAATCAATATAAAACAGCACCCCTGGGGTCAGAATTAAGATGATTGTGTTGTCATGAGAGATGCATTTCTTTATACTTCATAAGAAGAATGTGCTTGCTCATTATATAGTCAGTATAAGAATAATACTAGTCTTAATTTTTAAGTGCATGGATTCAGTAAATGATGGGATAGATAAGGACACTGTTTTCAATTAGCAACATTAACTGACTTTGAACAGAGCAGGCAAAAATACAGGTAATTTCCCCATCAGATGCTTTTAGCATCCTATTTGTCCTGGACCAGTCTGCACCTGGGTAAGGCATCCTTAAAAGAGATTGTATAAAATGTTTCCCATAGGATTATCGGCTCTTTAATCATCACTTGCCTTCATTTCTTTCTGCATGTATCTGTGGCCAGTAGGGTCTCCCACTTCCATATTGTGAGCATCTTTATTATGGGGACTTTGGCTCAACACGGTTGGTTTATGTCACAAGAATCCTCTAACGGAATTCCTTGTGTCTCACTGCACCAACCCATTGTTCTCTGTCATCTGCTTTGTCCTTTAGACCAGCTGTGAGTACTCCAGCTGACAGTCTGTTCTGCTTCAAGCCAAAAGGCCAGTTGTGACTTAAGTGTGCTAGTAACAAGCCACTGTGTGTGTGTGAGCGCGCGCGCCTGCCTCATGAATTGGATGAGTCATTAGGCTTATGTGATTTAACCCTCATGGAGGCACAATGTTGTTGTTTCTTATACATTGCACATGCATTTTCAGATTGTGGAGCAGTCTATTTGGTTCAATGTCCAGCCAGCCTTTAAATGTCATAGGGATTTTATGACCAGGGTGTGACAAAGTGGGGGGTTCTCTTGGTTTTTTCTTGGTTTTTTCAATGGTTTGCATGCAGAGGAGGTGGGACACAGTTTCCCTGGGTGTTACTGGTTTAACAAGATTATGGGAGAGGGAGTTTGTTGTTACAGAGGACCAGTGACGGAACTTGGGACCCCAGCCAATGGCCTGGAGAATGGATACCCCAGCAACTGGTGACCGGGAGGCCCAGCTCGGGATTCACAGCCAGTTCTTGCCAGTGGGAGGACAATAGGCTGCGGAGAGAGGACCCCGGTGACCTGACCAGCAGATTCCAGCCAGAGGGGTGCAAAGGACAGCTGAGAGGAGAGGAGACCCAGGAGACCCAGTATTTCCTTTGGGAGTGGAGGCCCCAGGGGTCCAGAGCAAGTGGACTCTCTGAGGGGGCCCACAGCGACAGACAGGCGTGCTAAGGCTCAGAGAGGTGCGGTTCCAGGAAACGGAGGGGTTTAACCCCCGAGAGAGAGTGGACCCCCAAGAAGGATTGTCACACTGAAGAGGGTTGCCCCCAGGGACTGTATGGGCCAAGAGTGGGGTCAAGCTGTGAGTCAGTGACACAGGGTCCCAGCGGGGACCAGCCGTGGTCACTCAATTAGGGTGAACCGCACAGAACAGGGCAGACAAACCCCAAAAAGCTGGTGGATATTCCAATACTTAGATTTACCAAGCCAGCATAAAACAGTTTCTTTATTACCTTACTAGTTACTCAGAAGTCCAAACAACACAGTTCCCTTAAAGTGATTCAGCCTCAGGCCTCCATCCAGGTACGTAAGTCAAATATCATGATTTCTGAAAATCTTATTTCATCATTTAAAAGAAAAGATTCTACCAATCCCAAAAGATCAGACACATTACCTCCCAGGTTAATGAATGTTTTAGATTTTACCCAAATACACACTACAGCCAATTCTTATTAACTAAACTAAAATTTATTAAAAAACAAAAGAGAGAGAGTATGGTTAAAAGATCAACATATATACAGACATGAGTTCAATACACTGATTCATAGCTGAGATAGTGAACTTTGTAGTTGCAAAGAGTTCCTTTAGAATTCAGTTCAGCTCCAAAATCCAGATATCATATTCAGGGCATACCAACATAACTGGGACCTCAGTCTTGTGACTCAAACTTCCCCTTGCTGAAGCTTAAGCAGATCTGAGATGAACAGGATCAGGACCCAAGGGTCTTTTAAGTCTCCTAGCATCCACTTGATCACACAGTCCTGATTAAACAATAGGCTTTTGATCTAACTTTTTGCTTTCTAAACACCACCAGTAATTAGTTACACAAATTAACACAGGGCAATTTATCCATTAGGCAGTCTATTACAAATTTCAAAGAAACATATAACAATGACATTATTTTACCCAAGATTCATCCAAATGTTAATATTCCCTTTTGATCTCCTAATCAATAGTTATAGTGACAGACAGGAACTGTCTTTTTATGGGTAGCATCTAAGATACACACCATTTGTAAAAAGAAAAGGAGTACTTGTGGCACCTTAGAGACTAACAAATTTATTTGAGCATAAGCTTTTGTGAGCTGCAGCTCACTTCATCGGATGCATTCAGTGGAATATACAGTGGGGAGATTTATATACATAGAGAACATGAAACAATGGGTGTTACCATACACACTGTAACGAGAGTGATCACTTAAGGTGAGCTATTACCAGCAGAAGAGCAGGGGGGAAAAACCTTTTGTAGTAATAATCAAGATGGGCCATTTCCAGCAGTTGACAAGAACGTCTGAGGAACGGGGGGGGGGAGAAGGGGGGAATATAACAAGGGGAAATACTTTTACTTTGTGTAATGATCCATCCACTCCCAGTCTCTATTCAAGCCTAAGTTAATTATATCCAGTTTGCAAATTAATTCCAATTCAGCAGTCTCTCATTGGAGCCTGTTTTTGAACTTTTTTTGTTGAAGAATTGCAACTTTTAGGTCTGTAATCGAGTGACCAAAGAGATTGAAGTGTTCCCCAACTGGTTTTTGAATGTTATAATTCTTGACGTCTGATTTGCGTCCATTTATTCTTTTACGTAGAGACTGTCCAGTTTGACCAATGTACATGGCAGACGGGCATTGCTGGCACATGATGGCATATATCACATTGGTTAGATGTGCAGGTGAATGAGCCTTTGATAGTGTGGCTGATGTGATTAGGCCCTATGATGGTGTCCCCTGAATAGATATGTGTCTTATCAGTTGGCAACAGGCTTTGTTGCAAGGATAGGTTCCTGGGTTAGTGGTTTTATTTTGTGGTGTGTGGTTGCTAGTGAGTATTTGCTTCAGGCTCGGGGGCTGTCTGTAAGCAAGGACTGGCCTGTCTCCCAAGATCTGTGAGAGTGATGGGTCATCCTTCAGGATAGGTTGTAGATCTTTGATGATGTGCTGGAGAGGTTTTAGTTGGGGGCTGAAGGTGATGGCTAGTGGTGTTCTGTTATTTTCCTGTAGTAGGTGACTTCTGGGTACTCTTTTGGCTCTGTCAATCTGTTTCTTCACTTCAGCAGGTGGGTATTGTAGTTGTAAGAACGCTTGATAGAGATCTTGTAGGTGTTTGTCCCCTTCTGAGGGGTTGGAACAAATGCGGTTGTATCGTAGAGCTTGGCTGTAGACAATGGATCGTGTGGTGTGGTCTGGATGAAAGCTGGAGGCATGTAGGTAGGAATAGTGGTCAGTAGGTTTCCGGTGTAGGGTGGTGTTTATGTGACCATCGCTTATTAGCACCATAGTGTCCAGGAAGTGGATCTCTTGTGTGGACTGGTCCAGGCTGAGGTTGATAGTGGGATGGAAATTGTTGAAATCATGGTGGAATTCCTCAAGGGATTCTTTTCCATGAGTTCAGATGATGAAGATGTCATCAATGTAGCACAAGTAGAGTAGGGGCATTAGGGGATGAGAGCTGAGGAAGCGTTGTTCTAAGTCAGCCATAAAAATGTTGGCATACTGTGGGGCCTTGCAGGTACCCAAAACCGTGCAGCTGATTTGAAGGTATACATTGGCCCCAAATGTGAAATAGTTATGGGTGAGGACAAAGTCACAAAGTTCAGCCACCACGTTTGCCGTGACATTATTGGGGATACTCTTCCTGTCGTCTTGTAGTCCATCTTTGTGTGGAATGTTGGCATTGAGGGCTTCTACATCCATAGTGGCCAGGATGGTGTTTTCAGGAAGATCACCAATGGACTGTAGTTTCCTCAGGAAGTCAGTGGTATCTGGAAGATAGCTGGGAGTGCTGGTAGCAAAGGGCCTGAGGAGGGATAGGTTTGCATTTCAAAGTTCTAGCCTATTTAGCATTAATGGCCCTAATTATCATTTGTATACCATTCTAACCTGACTTTAAAGGTGGGCTTTGGGTCATTCAGCCTGCAAGATGTTTAACCCTTTCTAGCCATGTGTCACAGGTGTGTGTCTAGTCTACTGCTTAGAATTGGAGATTAGGTGCCAACAGTTCTGGATTTTCTATCTGGTTCTTCTACTGACTCACTCTATGACATCAGACAATTCATGTCACATCAATTGCCCAACATATAAAATGGGGCTAATACAGACTTACCTTGCCGTGCAGGGCTTCATTCACTCCTGTTTGTAAAGTGTTTTGAGATTAATGGATGAAAGGTGGGGCCCCTGCAAATCTGCAGTCCTAGATGAACTTCTTATGTGTTGTCATTATGCTGCACAACAGCCACTTGGTGCTAGCAGTGAGACCAGAACTCAGATCATCCTTCTCCAAAGGCACCACCTGAATCACCTGAATTATTTCCTACCAGAGACGCACATCTCTCTCTGGCCTCCATGGAAGACAGCGGAAGTGTCACTTCTATAGAATAAAACTTGGTTTCCAATTGTTAGTGAGATTCAATCTTTCACCTCCTGGGTCTCAATTCAAAGCCACCTTCTGATTGTGGGCTGGACCTGGTACAAAATGGTTTTGGCACTTTCTGTTCAGTTCCCAGTACACAGGGGCCCTGATTCTGGCCTCTGTTAGTGTAAAGGGGACAGAGTCTCCTTCTCAGAGGGGAATAGCCTCAGCTTAAGGGGGCTCCATGGACAATTTAGAGTTGTCACAATGGCTTTATGCTGCTCATATTTGCAGTTCCCAGTGTAGGCGTGTACTATGGAGAGGGGGATGGCCTGAATCCAGATGGTCTTGGCTGCTGGGCAACCCCTAAGACCACTGTAGCCAGAGCTTAAGCTAAAGCAGCCCTATGGCAACTTGCATCAGGAACCATGCAGGCCCTGGCAGACAATGGCTTAAAGCCACATATTCCCCCATTGGCATGCTGAGCTGAGCAGAGGACTGGAGCATATGACCCATGGTGTCCACATCCCAATCAGCACCTCCACATGTGGCACTAGTTGGCTCCTACTATGGTAGTTTCTCAGCAGAGAGGTCAAGGAAGTAATGGGCCACAGAGAGCAAATTAGCCTGCTGTGTATAGTCAGGGCTGCGGCATGTTGCCAACAGCGCAGGAACTGGATACTGCTGCTGCCAATGCTTTACCTGATCTGATGATTATTAGAGGACTTCTGTTGGCCCAGTCCCTTTCACCAGCTCCATGCATTTGCTGACTATTGTATGGCACATGTAATACCGCAATGCACTAGCTACTTGGCTGTGTGACACCTGGCCCCATAGAGTTCTTAGGCAGTTCCACAAAGCAAATGATGATAATAACTATTAGCAGACACCAGGAGGGGGTGTCCCTGCCCCTCCTGCCCACAGAGCCCCCTCTGCCCCATCCTGGGAGTGGTGTGTTGGAGGCTTGGGAATTATTTGGTTTTCTCTCTCTCTGTAAAGCAGCCTCTGTTTATTCCTTCCTTGTGTGAATGGCTGTGGGACAGTGGACTTGGCCTATCTGTGTGAGAGAGTTTGGAGCAGGTTGTAGCCCCAGTTAAGAGAATTGATGGTCCAGGAAGTTTGGTGCTAGCAAGTGAGAATGTGGGGAGGCCAAAGCGTTTGAGAATCATTACAAATCTCTCTTGCAGCTTTTTTAGCTCTGGGTCAAGGGGGTTGATGCAGCCAGAAGGAAAACTTGAAAGGGGCAGAGGAGGAGTGGGAGTGTTATCAGACAACCATGTTCTTCCACAGACACCCCTGCCCGCCCTGCCCAGCAAGTCATGTCCAAGGGAAACAGTTACTTTGGGAGGTTTCAGAGTAGCAGCCGTGTTAGTCTGTATTCGCAAAAAGAAAAGGAGTACTTGTGGCACCTTAGAGACTAACAAATTTATTAGAGCATAAGCTTTCGTGAGCTACAGCTCACTTCATCGGATGCATCCGATGAAGTGAGCTGTAGCTCACGAAAGCTTATGCTCTAATAAATTTGTTAGTCTCTAAGGTGCCACAAGTACTCCTTTTCTAGTTACTTTGGGAGACGGTTATGGGAAGGAGAGAACGAAAGAGCAAAAACTAGGGGTATGAATTCATTTACAGAAAAGATTGGGAAAGGACAAAGGAAGGCTAGAAATCTGGGAGCATGGAAGTGTCAAGACGTGATCTCTGTGCTTCGCTGGGAAAATTGGGGTTAACAGCCCAGCACAATGAGGCCTTGTGGTTTGTGATGTATGACAAGAATTAGGCCTGACAGCACCTCTGATGGGAGTCTCTCTAGCCTCTTGCCCACCCTTCCTCCACCAGAGTTGTTTCAGCAATGTGAGCTTGGCTCTCTGCACTGCTAAGTTGCCATCATTAACCTAATTCCAAGCTGTCCCTTTATGCTGCTCACTTCCAGAGAATGTGTTTTCCACAGCCAGGCAGCGGGACCTGTTAGAAGTGTGTGTGTGTGTGTGTGAGCAGGGGTTGGGGGGAGGAATCAGAAATGTAGGGGGCAAGGTCATTTTCCTGCTCCCTCATTTCACTTCTGTTGGGTTTAAGGCCTGGCCAATACCTTGTGTTAAAAAGGCAGAAATTTCAACGCAGATGCTCCTGCAGGAGGGATAAGGGGACCTGATGATTAAGAGAATGGTAGCCCTATGCCATGGGACAAAGTATCTGGCCATATACTTCACTAGCCTCTCATACAGAACCATTCCTTTCAACAGACAACAGATCTAAGGGGACAGCAGCACTTAGCTGCCACTCTGTGGCTGGAATCTCTGCAAGTGTAACCACTGGTTACGAGTCCCCCTCACTACCAGTTCCAGTCCTGTAACCAAACTCTCCTATGGTTGGTTCAATCTACAAGGGCCAAAGCAATCCATGTTATTACACAGGTGGTCAGGGCATTCCTGTGTTATAACAAAGCTCCACAATGCAGCCTTCTGTATATAAAGGGTTAATAAATTATTGGTAGAGATATAAGCATGTTACAGCATAGTATTGTGATATTGATGGTTATAAGCACATCAAAAGGTGGTGTTACAGAGAGTAACAGGTCATGTTATAAGTAACTTGGACTCCGTAACCATCAACTATTTATTAAAATGTCTATTTACCCTTTATTAAATGAACCTTAGTATAAAGTGTGATTTCGAGTTTGTAATGTAGATATGACCAAAGCAATGTTCATAGAGCATGCTAAGGCCTAAGGCTGTAGCATATTTCAGGAACAAGGTGAAGGTCCTACCTACACTATACAATGAAACCAACACAGAGGTCACTGGGATGCCCAGGAGGTCTGAATGCTGCTCTACAGCTACTCCCTGACTCCTTTTCTGGTTCAGAGCAGACAGGTTCATTGGCATCAGGGTAGGTTAAACCAGAGGACCAAGGCTACTGAGTTAAACAGAGATACACCAGGGCTGAATTTGGCACTGAGTTTGTTCTGATCACACAATGCCTCTCCTCGGTGTTTCATGGGCTAAGCTTGTTATCTGCTATCTACCTGGAGATAACTTGTTAAGCTCTTACAAAAATCTCAGTTATTAGTTTTTGTTAACTTTCCCCAAACTCAATTTTGTTTCAAAACTAGTGAGATAGGAACACAGCCTGACCCAGTGTCCCCAGAAAAAAATCACGGACGCAAGAATTGCTAGAAATACTCATTTTTTTTATATGGTGTTTCAAAACCACAGATGACAAATACAATTGTTTATTTCAAACCACAACAAGAAGAAATCTCATTGTTACAAACTTCACAGAATCAGGGCTTCCTTCCTTACCTTGTAAATAGACATTATATGTACAAACTCAATTACAAAGATTCTCACGGCCATTGACTACACCCTACAGAATGGCGACAGCTAATGTGCCAGGCAGTGTTTTACAACTGTGGAGATGCACTTTATATTAAGATTTCAAATTAAAAAAACAAAACAAAAAATGCTTTACACATAAAAGTTTAGTCTTTAAAAAAAAATCACAAATTTGGTATCATTATAACTTTTAGTGCACATGTGGTGTCCTCACTCCATTGTCAAATATCGCTCCTCTCCCAAATAATCATTTTTGGATAGGAAGTGGGACAGAATCATGTGAACCATCACTCATTGGCCGCAGGTCCCATCCACACTTCATGTGAAACAATGGTGTTGTAACCTGTCTCATCTAACCCTTTACAACAGACATGTCTCCGTGCTGCAGATTTTTTTCACAGTGCAACCATGTTACAGATGTTTATGTGTTCACACCTACCCTAGATTTGTAGCAGTGCATTGTGGGAAAATCTGGGCAGCTCTCATGACACCTCAACAGGGTCTAGAGTAGAGGACATGCTGCAGCAGGGGGACCAAAGCATGCTGGGCTGTTCACCTGTACAGCAAAAACATGTTACAAACTGGTTACAAGAAGCCAACCATGTTCCAGGCTAGATCCTAACTGAGCCAAAACTACCTAGTTAGCTGCCATGATTACTAAATGAGTGTTAATAGTGTTGTGTAAGTAGACACAAGCCATGGTTAGAGTCAGCTGTGCCACTAATGAGTTACAAACTCAATTGGAAGTTGTAGTGTAGCCAAGATCTAAAGCTCCTGGGCTTTAGCAGCAGTTTTTAGCAGCAGAAATTAGGAGTTTGATGATAGTTAACTGGTGTGACTGACTTTGTCCCAAACTCCCCTCAGCCCTGTCCCTTTAACTCAAAATTTCTGTTCTACAGCTTCTGAGCACTCCAAAGTGGATGTGTCAGCTTAAAACTGAAAACCCAGATCTCCTTCCCACACACCCCAATAATCAAACCAAGAGATTATTTTTCTCTGCCGTTGTCCAAGTTCCAACTGTTTGTAAAGCAATGATCTAGAAGAGAAGAGTCTTTTGAATCTCTTGATCCTTAGTCCTATCTCCTGTTCTCCAATGAAAGGCTTCTGCTTTCTTGCTCTCTCCTCCCAAGGTCTTTGCTTCTGCCTGAATATTTCCATCCGCAGCTGTTGTCTGCCTACTTCCACCACTGGTGGCTGAAGCACAGTGATCTGGGATGGCATGGCAATCTCTGTTCCGCATGTACAGATTCTCCACAGGGACTCCTCACAATGTTGCAAATCCATCTCCTTCAATACACACATGGTTGACGATACTGTATATATATATATATATATATATATATATATATATAGTGTGTCGAGATTCCATCCGCTCAGAAATACACAAGCTGCCGAAAGACAAACCTGTGCTCTCCAGTCACATCTTCGCCATGCACTCAGGCTCCGCCAGGTGCCATTAGTTTATGGGGTCTATTATACAGGAACCTTTTCTTCAAACTACAGTCTACCCAAATCTTCATTTAAAAAAATTTCCCTGGTGGGAGTTCACTGCTGTACACACAAGAGTTATACTGGACTGTCTTCTGCACCACTTCAGGCTGAATTTCACAAAGGTTCTTCCCACCCCTCTTGTCCTGTCAAGGCCCGTAGATGATGATCACAGACCAGAGACAGCAAAAAAGTGATGCTAAAATGGTGTCAGCTCCTTTAGTGCAGAGATGAAACCAGACTGGAACACCAGAACCAGAATCCTGGATCTGGATCTGAAGCAGAACTCGGGGGAAGTTTAGAGCCAATCTCAGCCTGGGCCCACCTCTCCTTTAAAGTGTTCTAGAAGCTGTTTGGTGATTCTGCATTTTGGGTGTTGCTGAAGGCAAGGAAAATGCCAGGTTTTAGGGGTGGAGGTAAATGTGTGGAGAGAGGTGGTGCCAAAGTCTGTGCATGGGGCTTTGAGTGAGGGCTCCGCTGGCAGGAGCTTGAAGAGCAGCACTGAGCTTGTGTATACATTTACATAACGGTTTAATCAAAGTCTTAGGGCTGCTTATGTCTTTCCTTTCTGGCAGATAGAAACTACTTCCCCAGCACCCAAAACCCAAAGCAGGTAAGCTTCCTCCTCCCCTGGCAGGTACAGATTGATACCCATATTCTGCTCTGCTACTGTAGTGTAAAGCTGGGGCCCCTCCAGGGAACACTCCCCAAGTGTCAATGAGAGTAGACACAAGATACCTGTGAGGACTCTATGGGGCAACTTTTTGGCTGCCAAGTTCAGAGCCAGGGATAGGCAAACTTCTAGCTGTGATCCATTAATTTATGTCCTTTCAAGAGCCCATCCAGCGGATATCCCCAACCCTGCTCCCCCATAGCTCAGCTATCCCCCACTTTCCCATGCTGTGTACTTTCCCAAGCAGTGTCTTCACATTTCTACCCAAACAAATACTAAATGGAATGTAAAAATGGTAGCTGCCACTCCCTGGGTCTTCCTCCCATCCCTGGAGGGGTGAAGCTCTGGGGGAAGGAGAGGGAGCAGGGCTATTTCAGAACCAAACTTTGTCAGGGCAACAAGGCCCCAATTCTACAAAGCACACAGATGCCTAAATACCTTTGAGGCTCTAGGCCTTAGACCCTTTGAAGTCAACGGGACTGACAGCATGTGCTAAAGAACTTTGCTGAATCATATTCTATGCGTCAAACCAGGTACAGTTAGAATGGCCTCTCTTCAGGCAGGATTTTCACAGACAGGCTCCCATGCCATTGGCTGGTTTTGCCAAAGCCTTTTCCGCGACGGGTGGGTGTGTTTCAGTGCAAAATGAGAAGCAGAGTTGCTCATGCATTGGTTTCCAGTTCTGATGATCCACACGCTCAGCCCACTCCCATGTTTAGTCTGAACAATCACAGTACAGCAAGAAAGTCCCTCAGCGCTGGGACTCACCTGGCAATGAATCTTGGGATAGCAAGGATTGACTTAGCAACTGTGGAGAGACTGTCATTTCACTGGCATTTTTTTGTCCCCTCAAGCTGCTTGAAGGGAGGGTTTACTAGAAGTCCTGCTGTCCATTAGTCAGTCCTGTGTGTATTTCTGTTCCCCACAAGGGGAGGGTCTAATTCCCTTTATGTTATTCAGTGTGTGCCCGCTCCTAATCATTAGTCTGGGGATCTCCTCCCCAGGGGCCAGGTTCCTGTTAGCACAGAAGGTGCCTTACAACTCTCTTCAGCACAGAGCAAGTGAAGCAGGAATGGGGACCACTGCAGGTCTGTATGGGATGGGGAGAACTCTTGCTAGCTCCAGGCTGGTGGATGTGAGCCCTTGGTGGCGCAGTTGTTGCTGCTGGTGATCCCCATTCCCAAGGGTCAGGCTGAATGCCCCTGCCCTCATCATTCAGTCCAGCGAGACTTCGCAGGGGTTCTCATGAGCCTGGTGCGCATCCTCATAGATACGCCGGAAGTCTTTGTAACGAGGAGCACAGGTAAGCCAGGCCTCCCCAAAGTGCAGCCACCCCGTGAAGAGGAAGCTGCCAGGTCCTGGTTTTACTCCACACTGCAGCAGGGTGTGGATGCTGCCCATGGATTTGCTGGATTTGCCTGCAGGCTGGAACAAAGTGAATTTCTGCCGGTGAATGCGCATGGCACTCACGCTGATGACGGATTCCTGCATCTCAACATCATTGGAGACGGTCCGGATGTTGCCACGAATGACTAAGGGGAAAGGTCGTAGGACAGACACAATTACTCACTGATCCAGAGCTGGGAACTGTTGCACTGCTGTGACTTCTGCATCTCTAACTGGGAACACTTAGCTATCTGGTAAAAACTGACTAGGTCCAGGTGGCACAGGCAATCCAGGGGGTCACTGCACCAACCTCTTATCTCTGGAGACCTGGGCCCAAAGCCTGATGTATTTACATGTTCAGCGCACAGGCAGCTCTGCATGGGAATGTGGTGCTGGAATAGTTGAAGGGACTGCAGGTCATAATGGAGGTGCATTATAGATTTGTAAGACCAGAAGGGACCACTGTGAGCATCAAGTCTGGCCTCCTGCATAACACAGGCCAGAGAACCTCTCCCAAGGATTCCTGCACTGAGCCCAGTTACCAGTGCTTTGTGTGCAGGGGGAGCTGCAGGAGAGAATTGAGGTTCACTGGCCAAAATAAGAAGGGGAGATACTTGAGTAAGTCTAGGGGACAGTGGCAAAAACACCCATGCTCAATCCATGCCAGGGCTCTTATCCTTACTACCACTGCTAGAGCTGCATCCCCCCAAAAGTCTAGTATAAACCAGGGCTCAGTGGGTTCTCCTGTGCTAATCCCCTTGTAATGGAGATGATGCATGTCAAGTGCTGTATTCTAAAGGGATCATCACCACCCCTCCCCCTCTGTTCTAGTTGGGATGTCATTCCATGAAAGAAATGGCTGGTAAGTTTAGAGAGAACATAAAAGAAAATCCCCCTTCACACAGAGGACAGCCAACCTGGGGAATGTGCTTTTGCTGGGGGGTCATTGAATCAAATACATAGGCTGGATACTCATGGGCATTTCCTAGCATTCACAGTTATGTACTGAGATAAAGGTTATGAAGCCCCATGCTTCAGTGCATGCACTGATCACCTGTGAGGGTCAGGAAGGGATTTTCCCCTCTCTGCACATATAATACTGTACAATTGTGTAATACTGCACAATTAGCTGGGTGCATTCTAGTGGGGTTGGCCTTCCCTGAATCAGCAGGTATTGGCCTCTGCCAGGCCACTGGATTTATGATCTGATCTAGCATGGCAAATCCCTTGCTCTTACGTTTGAATTTTTCATTGTCATGGCAACTCTGGACTGGACAGCCAGTGACCCCTGACCCTCCTTCTACTGTTTAGAGATGCAAATCGGGAGGTTAACAGCATGTGCAGGAATAATTGGCAACTGTCCACTGTGGCACACCCATGTGTGGACATTTAAATAGGAGCAAGGCTGTTTTCGGCTGCATGGTCACAGCCTGGGAGCAAATGCCTTGGCTTAGCTCTGTCGGCAGCACTTACCACAGGCTACCTGCTGATGGTACTAACTCTGCCATGGCCTGGCCTGCCAGCTATGAATCAGCTAATTAAGTGGCAGGAACAAAGGGCAATGGCTGGTTTGTTTGCTGTTGTAAAGCTGTCACACTGGGCTCTCTGTGATTCCACACCAAATGCCCCTTGTTTTGCTTAGCATATTGAAAGTTCACACTGCGAATAGCTCCCATGCACATGCTCTGTCAGATCTGGACTATGCCCAACCCTGTGTGTGCGTGCAGGGGCTGGGGAGGATGAAAAGATGGCCCCTCCTTCCCATTTCAAGTGCCTGGCTTCTGTGCTGCAGGGGAAGGAGCTTTTCTGCTTTGCCTATGCTGTTGAATTTCTCCCTCTTCCTCTGTCTTTTATTTCTGCACCAATTATTTCACTGGGAAGACTGTGGAACAGGAGTGGTATGAAAGACTCAACACAGAGTACATTAAGTAACAAATCTGGCCACACAGTACTCCAGCTTTCATTCCAATGCTTACTAGAGCGGGATGGAATATTTTTGACCAAATGACTTTGACTGAAATATGCAATTTTGTCAAAGCGGAAACGTTTTGCAGAAACATATCAGTTTAGTCTGCTTTCATAGGCGAGGCCTTTTTTGGCCAAGGGCTCTCTGGTCACATCTGATGAGGGAAGGAGACCCAGATTGAAAAGCTCATGTTTTCCATCCAAAAACAGATGTTTCAACATGATTCAGTTTAGCTAAAACGTGTGAAATGTTCTAATGTGGAACAAAAATAAAGTTCAGAACCTTGAGAGCTGCCCTGGAATAAAATTGTTGCACTCTGCACAGCTCTAGTGCTTGCCAGAGATCTCCCAGAACTCCTTGGTAAGATGGGGAATAGATTTCAAGGCCTTTTAATCCACCAGCACAGTTCCTTACCACTTGAGATAAGGAAGAATCTCCTTAGCTGTCATAGGGCCTATGAAACATAACTGAGCTGTTCTCATTCTCTCTAGTAGAGGCCAGTGGTAAATAGTACTGTGTATTATGTGCTGGTTAGCATGTCTCTTTATCATGGGGACATCAGAGACTGGATTTTTCTTTGTTATGTGTTTAATTCTTGGATCCACTGATGTCAGACACCCCCGATTCCTGGAAAAAGAACCCTTGGGGGAAGAGAATGTGAAGCAGAAGAGGGCAACAGTAAATGCAGAAATGGCAAAAGCTCTACTCACCAAAGTCACTAGTGCAAATGGCCATCAAGATCTCCGTGTTATTACATGGCCGGCATGCCCCTGCAGCATTCAAACAGAGAAAAATTGTGTTAGAAGTAAGTCCCAGGCTTCCTTCTCAGATATTCCCGAGGCAGGAATGCTGGCTTAATCCCTTTTGTTTGCAGGTGCCACACAGCATCCCCATCTGGCCTCCTCAGACCATTGGGTGCCTGGGGCTCTGCCTTTGTTCTCACAAGGGTTGCTCTGCTGCCCAGTGCCCTCTCGGGGCTCTCTCTACTTGGAAGCTGGCCTGGTGGAATGCAGCTTCCCCCTGCAATAGCACCATGCACAAAGGATGTGAATTCTGCAGAGAAAATACAAAGGTCCCAGAGTCAAGTTCAGAGCTTCTGGATTTGTGGGGAAAGCTCTGAGGGAGCTCTGCAGTGACCCCTCTGGCTGAGTCAGGAATTGGAATGAACTGCTCAGGAGAAGGGAAGACCAAATGGGGGTTGCTGCTATCCTGTATCCAAGTGCTTCCATGGTGCTCCACAGGATGTGCAAGGGGCTCGTGGGCCATTGCAGGCAGAGGTTATGCATGCAGAACATAAGCAGTGCTGGACAGTACCTTCTGCACTGAGGGACAGAGCATCGAGCCCTCTGTGGGCTGAGAACAAGTGTGTTGAAGGAAATGTGGGCTGAAGTGTGATCCTCATCATGCTAATGAGCTGTTTAGCTACACTGTCCTCTCTTAGGTCTCATTCCTGCCCCTGGGCAGCTGGAAGTTGGCAGCTGCGCTCTCCCTGCCTTGCTCTGTACTTTGTAGCTTGTGCTCACACATGCAACACCTGTGAGAGTTAGATCAAGAATCCAGCTTTACCTTTCAGTCAAAATACAACCACTCTGCCAGAGAAAGGTGATAACACGGATCAGTGTTTGGGCATATTGGTTTCCATTCTAGCCTGGCTCCCTTTCCCCAGATCTCTAGCTGCTGACTTCCATCTCTGGTGTAGTACCAGTTTGGGAGACTGCATCGCATTTCCTTACTGCCCCAGGCTCCGCTGAGACAACAGATCCTCCCGTTCCCGCCCACCCCTGCTCTGCACATGGTATGTAAAGGCAGAGTCGGCTTAAGGTCTCCTGGGACCCTGGTTCAGAGCAAGTGGAGAAACCCTGGTGCCAGAACTGGGGCCCCGCCCATGGCCCAGCCTCATTCCACTCCTTCTCCCACAGCCCTGCCCGTTTCACCCACAGTTCCACCCCATTCTGCCCCCCCACTTTGCCCCCATTCCCACCCCTACCCCCTGTTCGCTCCTTCCTCCCGCCCCCACTGCGGCCTCAAGACCAGAGAAGCTCTGTCCCCCCACCACAGGCCCAGGGCTACAACGGCGAGTGAGAGCTACTTGAGACCCAGGGCTACAGTGAGGGCTCCAGGTGCTGGGACTTCCCCCACCGCCCCGTGCTGCTCCTGGGGACCTGAGTCTTGGTGCTGGGGCTTCCCCTACCTGCCCCATGGCTTCTGCCAGGGCTCCTGCTTCTGCCGCCCCATAGCGGATTTCTGTTGTGGTGCTCATTTTTCCGGAGCACCCCAATTGGCTGGGCCCCCTGGGCAAGGGTAATCCACCACTGGCAAAGGTCACTCTCAGCAAAACCCCTCCTTTCTCCATAGTGCAGGGCAGTCTCCACTGAGCAAATGGCTGTGTAAGACAGTGGTTCTCAACCAGGGGTCCAGGGCCCCCTGGGGAGCTGTGAGCAGGTTTCAGGGGGCCTGCCAAGCAGGGCTGGCATTAGACTTGCTGGGGCTCAAGGCAGAAAGCTGAAGCCCTACTGCATGGCACTGAAGCCCGGGGCCCCAAGTCCCACCACCTGAGGCTGAAGCTGAAGCCTGAGCAACTTACCTTAGCAGGGTCCTCTGTGGTGTGGCCCTGCTTGCTTCCCCTAATGTTGGCCCTGGCTTTTATATGCAGAAAACTAGTTGTTGTGGCACATGTAGGCTGTCGAGTTTTTATAGCATGTTGTGGGGGCCTCAGAAAGAATAAGACTGAGAACCTCTGGTGTAAGGCACTGTTGAGACTGCTCCACTGCCCTTCCAGAGAGCATAAGGAGTTAAGAGACCAGAGAAAGCACATTTCAGAATTGGTGCACCTGCCGCTGGAACCAGAAAAACAAGTCAAGACACCATTGCCCACCCCTCTGCCCCTGGAGTTCACACTCTGGAGCAGAGACTGAAAGGAATCCTTAAGCTGGGGTGCACATCTGTTTGAGCCAGGCTGCCCCTGCTGTTCATAACCCTCTCTGAGCTTTGCCAGATCTCATGGGCTAACCCTGTTTGGGCCACACACTACTCAGCCAAAAGGGGAATAATATGTAGCATTCATATTTCTCAAGCATTAATTTATCTTTGCATCTCCCTTCCCAAGGACCCAGGGAAGTATTATCCCATTTGGCAGCAAAGAGAGTAAAGTGACTTGCCCAAAGCAACACAGTGAATTGGCAGCAGAGTGCAGGAGCTGAGCTGATAAATTCTTGACTATTAGCCCTAAATTCAAGTCACTAGACCACATAGCTTCTGTGTATCATGTTCCTCATGGAAAACTTCGTACACTTGCTTCATTTCTGTGGCATAGTGCCCCCAGAAACACACTCACAGGCTGATGTGTTCTGCCCCATCATCCTACAGTATGACAGCATCTTTCCTGTACAGGTTGTCTGGTGATGCTCCAAGCTGTGTACACCTGAGTTGCAGGCTGGGTGGTCCACACACACAAGTTTTGGTCCTGCCTGACCTCCAGTTTATAATAGTATTATTATGCATCTGCTCTGTGACCTCTGCTAGTTGGCATCAAGTGGTCCCTGGGTCACAGTGAAGCCTGCTAAACAACCCAGTGGGGCCATTGGGCGATCGAGATGCTAAAGAAGCACTCAAGGATGATAAGGCCATTACGGAGAACCTAAATGAATTCTTTGTATAGGTCTTCATGGCTGAGGATGTGAGGGAGATTCCCAAACCTGAGCCATTCTTTTTAGGTGACAAATCTGAGCAACTGTCCCAGACTGAGGTGTTATTAGAAGAGGTTTTGGAACAAATTGATAAACTAAACAGTAATAAGTCATCAGGCCCAGTTAGTATTCACCCAAGAGTTCTGAAGGAACTCAAATGTGAAATTCGCAAAAAGAAAAGGAGTACTTGTGGCACCTTAGAGACTAACAAATTTATTTGAGCATAAGCTTTCGTGAGCTACAGCTCACTTCATCGGATACATTTGTAAATGCATCCGATGAAGTGAGCTGTAGCTCACAAAAGCTTATGCTCAAATAAATTTGTTAGTCTCTAAGGTGCCACAAATACTCCTTTTCTTTTTGCAAATACAGACTAACACGGCTGCTACTCTGAAATGTGAAATTGCAGACCTACTAACTGTAGATTTTAACCTATCATTTAAATCAGCCTCTATTCCAAATGACTGGAGGATAGCTAATATGATGCCAATTTTTAAAAAGGGCTCCAGAGGTTATCCTGGCAATTACAGGCCGGTAAGCCTGACTTCAGTACCAGGCAAACTGGTTGAAACTATAGTAAAGAATAAAATGGTCAGACATATAGATGAACGTAACTTGTTGGAGAAGAGTCAACATGGTTTTTGTAAAGGGAAATCATGCCTCACCAATATACTAGAATTCTTTGAGGGGGTCAACAAGCATTTGGACAAGGGGGATCCAGTGGATATAGTGTGCTTAGATTTTCAGAAAGCCTTTGTCAAGGTCTCTCACCAAAGAGAGTTGTCATGGGATGAGAGGGAAGGTCCTCTCATGGACTGGTAAGTGGTTAAAAGATAGGAAACAAAGGGTAGGAATAAATGGTCAGTTTTCAGAATGGAGAGAGGTAAATAGTGGTGTCCATCAGGGGTCTGTGCTGGGAACCGTCCTATTCAACATATTCATAAATTATCTGGAAAAAGGGCTAAACAGTGAGGTGGCAAAATTTGCAGATGATACAAAACTACTCAAAATAGTTAAGTCCCAAGCAGACTGCAAAGAGCTACAAAAAGATATCACAAAACCAGGTGACTGGGCAACAAAATGGGAGGTGAAATTCAATGTTGATAAATGCAAAGTAATGCACATTAGAAAACATAATCCCAACCATACATATAAAATGATGGGGTCTAAATTAGCTTTTAACACTCAAGAAAGAGAGTTGTGGATAGTTCTCTGAAAACATCCACTCAATGTGCAGCAGCAGTCAAAAAAGTGAACAGAATGTTGGGAATCATTACAAATGAGATAGATAATAAGACAGAAAATATCATATTGCCTCTATATAAATCCATGGTATGCCCACATCTTGAATACTGCATGCAGATATGATTGCCCCATCTCAAAAAAGATACACTGGAAATGGAAAAGGTTCAGAAAAGAGCAATAAAAATTATTAGGGGTATGGAGCTGCTGCCATATGAGAAAATATTAATAAGACAGGGACTTTTCAGCTTGGAAAAGAGATGACTGGGGGGGATATGATAGAGGTCTATAAAATCATGACTGGTGTGGAGAAAGTAAGGAAGGACATGTTATTTACTCCTTCTCATAACACAAGAACTAGGGGTCACCAAATGAAATTAATAGGCAGCAGATTTATAACAAAAGGAAGTATTTTTTCACACAACGCACAGTAAACCCGTGGAACTCCTTGCCAGAGGATGTTGTGAAGGCTAAGACTATAACAGGGTTCAAAAAAGAACTAGAAGAGTTAATGGAGGATAGGTCCATCAATGGCTATTAGCCAGGATGGGTCAGGGATCATGTCCCTAGCCTCTGTTTGCCAGAAGCTGGAAATGGTGACAGGGGATGGATCACTTGATGATTACCTGTTTTGTCCATTCCCTCTGGGGCACCTGACATTGGCCATTGTTGGAAGACAGGATACTGGGCTAGATGGACCTTTGGTCTGACCCAATATGACCATTCTTATGTTCACAGACCCCTCATTCTGCTAGGTGCTGTATGTACACATAGCAAGAGACAGCCCTGACCTAAAGCAGTTACAGGCTAAACAGACAGGATTGATAAGGAGAGGGAGAAAGCAAGCATGTCCACCCTTGCTTTACAGCTGGGGAACAAAGTGCTTAAATGACTTGCCCAAGGTCAGCTGAGGAGTCTGTGGCAGAGTCAGGAATTGAACTGACTCTCAGGGTGCTGTGTTAAGCACAAGACCATCTTTCCTCCCAGGACAGTTTATCCTTCCCCTAATCTGTCAATCTAAAGGCCTCAAAGCGCTTTACAAAGAGCAATTCATGTATCCTTGCCCCTCCCCTGCATGGTAGTTCATTGTTGGCATCCCCAGTGCAGAAAGCAGGAAACTTCGTAGTTCAATGACTTGCCCTGGGAACAGAATACAGAGTCCCTGACTCGGAGCACACTCACGGGACCACCGTGTGCCCTTTGAGGAGGAGGCTCTTCTACTACCCGTACAACTGGGAAGTAAGAAACTGAACTGGTAACAGCCATTAGGAGAGAGGGTCAGCCCTATCCATTCTTGGGACATTCTGAACAGGGCCATGAATGCTATTTCTCACCAAGGGGAAATGTTTCCTCTACCCCAACCCCAATGTTCTTTAATAATCAGAAATACACAGTGATTGACAGCTGGCAGAGGAGGAAGGCAATGACATGCTCCCCTTCTGTGATATAGGCTAGAGATGGAGTCAGGGATTTGGCTTGAACCCAAGTTTCCCTTGGTCTGAATGACCCCTACCACATGTATGTCCCTCCCTGGTTCAAACACTACTGAGCTTTCGATCTGAGAACCCAGAGTGGGAGGAGAACTTTCCTGGTGTTCCAGGTGCCTGGTATTCAACAGTCGGTTTCTGTCCTCTTATACAGACAGGCTCAGGTTGTCTCTAGGCTCAAGGTTCCCAAACAAGCCCTTGTGGCAGGTATTGGTGTTATGATACCTTTAACATGGGATGATGAACCTGACTAGGACAGACCAGCTCTCCAGGCAGGAAGGGGTATGCTAGTTCTGTGGCAAAATACTGCTAATTCACCCAGCCCACAGCTTCCTGATCTTTGTGCTCTTTCCCTGACCCAGGGGCCAGCTCTGCTGCCATCAGAGGTGTTCCTATGGCTGGGAAGAAGAGGCGGGGGGAGGAGCACCATTGCTGCAGGGCCAGGCTATTTCCTTCCAAATCCCCTCTCCTGAAAAACTAGTCACACTAATCCCGTGTTTAGGGTTCACAGGGTGCTGCAAGAAAGCAACCCTTGCCATTCCCATGTGGAGAGTCCCGGGGTTGCCATGGCAACCAAGAGAGCCCCTTATCTCTGGGGTGGCTGAATGGCAGGGATGTCCCTCACGGGGCGCAGAGTGGACTTTCGTTAGCTCAGCCTTGGGGTGAGATGGCACTGATTAAACATGTTGACAGGACATGTTTGAGAGCCTCCTCCAGCTCCTGGCTTCGCTCTCTAAACACGCTCAGGAAAAGAGGCCAGCTTGGGTTACCATCCCCTCCCTGTCCCTGACAGGAGGCCCACATCATGGGGGTCCTTTAGCAGCCAGTAGCTGGAACCTCCTACAGCCTGTGCCTCTTTGCAGCCTGGAGCAGCAAAAAACCCAAGAAGATTCCCACTGACCAAAGTGCTCCTACTGTGTAACAGCTGCGTGGCTCAGGGCCCTGCTATTGCTATCAATAATGGGCCCAATCCTGGCACCCTGGCTCAAGAAAAACTTCCCATTGTCTTCATTAATCAAGGGGAATTTTGCCTGAATTCAAACTAAGTAAGGCCTCAAGGACTGGTCTGTTAATAACTAATTATCCTGTGAAGTACATCAGCAGTGGTACCCTGATCTTACAGAGAGGGAAGCTGAAGTACAAAGAGGTGAAGCAATTTGCCCAAGGTTACGCAGTGAGTCACAGTGTCAGAATCAGAAATAGAACCCAGGAGTCCTGGGTCCTTGTGCCCTGCTCCAGCCAGCCTCCCTCTCTAAAAGGATGCGCCCAAGCCTAGATTTTTAGCTGGCCCTGGTAGAACAATGCAGTAAGGAATCTCATCCTGCTGGAGCAGCAGCTCATGTAAGGAGGGCACGGCTTTGGTGGATGTCACCCTCCTTGCCCAGTGAGGGAGGAGACTGGCAAAGTCACAGGACAGGACAGGAGG
Source organism: Dermochelys coriacea (assembly GCF_009764565.3). Classification (NCBI taxonomy): domain Eukaryota; kingdom Metazoa; phylum Chordata; order Testudines; family Dermochelyidae; genus Dermochelys; species Dermochelys coriacea. The sequence goes on from NC_050077.1 coordinate 39,317,271, forward strand.
GCAATACAGATTAGCAGCAGAATTGGTTAATAGTCCTGGTGTAACCACACACCTCCTGGGTGTGGTGTTCTGTTCCCTCTCGTGGCACCAAGACCACTTAGAGAGAGAGATTAATGAGTCTTCTTTACAGACTTGGCTATATGGCTTTTAGCTCATGCAGTAGAGCCTCATGCATTTAGCTCCAGAGGTCCCAGGTTTTTCCCGCCCACCAATGGCCAGAGTCTGTCAGTGTTACACTTGCATCCTGTGGAACCATGCCACTGGCTATTTACCTTCCATGCTGAGGTTGCTGGAGGGCAGTGAGAGGCGCGAGTTCCAGTCTCCCCGCAGCTCATAGCGGAAGGCAGCAATCCGACGGCTGATGTCCTGGTGCAGGGTAGACTGAAGGAACAGTGCCACTTTCTCCTGGGGCAGCCAGCTGAAGCAGCGCACCCTGCGGCGGAGGGAGGCATCTGTCTCAGACAACAGCAGCTCCAGAATCCCATTCCTCTCCAGATAGATCTGAGCTCCTCGGAAGGTGCTGGAGGGCTTGATACAGGTGGTGACCTGCCTGGGGCTCTTCCCTTTGGCTGCAGTGCTCATGGGGAGGCGGGGGGAGAGGCTGAGGCGTAAAGCCCCGGCTGGGTACAGCCACTCAAGTGAGCCCTCAGCACAGTGTAGAGAGATCTGCTCCACGCTGCCTGATTCCTGGGATAGGCCACTGCGAGGGGAGAACAAACGCATGTTACCATATTACTAGTCGAGTGGTTCTCAACTTATAACACACTGTGGGCCGCATATGCGGCCCAAAATGTGTTAGCTGGGCCACGGGGCCAGGTGGCAGGGCAGCAGCAGTCTGGACCCCTGCCATGTGCGGCCAGCTTCCCACCCCAGACCCTTATCACGTGGCTGCCCCGGACTCCCTCCACATGTCTGCCCTGGACCCCAAAGCTTGTGGGGCTGGGTGACTGTCTGCCCCAGACCCCCACCACATGGCTGCCCTGAACCTCGGCACTTGCAGGGCCGCGCGGCTGCCCCGGACCCCATGAGGCGGCTTGGCAGCCCTGGACCGACCCCTGCCATGCAGCTTCCCTGGACTGGGGCCGGCTGGCTGCCCCAGACCCTGGAGCTCATGGGGCCGGCCGCCTGCCCCAACCCCAGACCCCTGCTGCGTGGGGCGGGCTGGCTTCCCCAACTCTGGACCCCCTCTGTGCAGGGCTGGCCAGTTGCCCTGATCTCGGACCCCCGCCCCATAGCTGCCCTGGACCCCTGAGTTTGCGGGACCAGGCAGCTGCCCAGGCCCCAACCCTGTGGGGCCAGCTGGCAGCCCCGGACACCTGACTTCACGGGGCTGGCCGGCAACCTGAACCCCGGACTCCCACCACGTGGGGCGGGCCGGCAGCCCTTACCCTGACCCCGCCACACGGTGGGCAGCCCGGATCCCACCATGCCAAGAACCTGGCAGACCCTGGCATGCAGGCAGACTTTAGCACACAGCTGAACTGGGCCACAGCTGTGTGCTAATTGGGCTGCATGCAGCCACTGTACTAGCCCATTGGCACAAGGCTCTCTATCCCAGCATGCTCCAGGGCCACTTCAGCTCCCAATGGTCCCGCCATGCAGCAGATTAAACTAGAATCCAATGACCACAGCTACCAGCATTGACTCCACTTGCCCAAGAGCCTTGGGAGTAGGACTAGGCCCTGATCCTCTAAGGTATTTAAGTTAGATGCCTAACTCCCACTCAAATCAATGGGATGTAAGCGCTTTACTCCCTTGCAGGATGTAGGTTTTAATGACTGGGGCACTCCATGATGGAGCTAGAATGTGGGCTTGTAACAAAGAGTCAGGCTGAACACTCTCCTGACTGCTCCTTTTGTCTTCCTCCTCCAGTTCTGGGCTGACTTCATGCTTACTCACTCCTTCCTTGTGGAGCGGCCTGCTCAATTACTGTGCGTCCAGCTTGGAAATCACCTGTTCCAGGTGGAGATGGACCTGAATCAGACCCTGGATCCCCAAATCCGCCACCCCTATCCAAATCTCTTAGCTGTTCCTCATTTTTCTCTGGGTGCTGAGCCCAGATCTTGGCTCCGGACACCCTGATGCTTTGATGAAGTTCAGACGCAAATGCAGCGCTAGGGACCCCCTTCTCTACCTCACTGCAGAAGCAGCATGACAATCATAGAATCCTAGGCTAGCAGGGACTGCAAGAGTCAGTTAGTCTAACCCCCTGCCAAGATGCAGCATTATGAGGTGGAAAGGCTCCAGGAAATGAAGCTGCTCTTATCCCAATGGGTTTGGAATGCCTATTATATCAGCATCTCCCAACCAAAGACACCACTAAGCTTGAATACATGGCATACCATGCTCCAGGCCTGGACGTCTCATGCTCTTCTTTATCCAAATTATGCCTGATTCTCCCAAGAGATGAACATCCTCCTCTTTCCCTAAAACTTTATCTTTTTTCTGGCTACCTGGCCACCACCAAACTCCTCCTTCCCATGGCCAGAATTTTCAAGCCTGGCCTCTGATTCTGAGGGGAGGCCCTCAGTTTTTTTGGGGAGGGCTAATATCTTGAACTTCATTGTCTGAGCTACTGTGCCCCAGCAGCTTGTAGAGATTTCACTTGTGGATGTTAAGCACCTCCTGGTTCAAGGTGCCTTTAGAGCAGTGGTTCTTAACCTTTACTGCAGCCTGCACCCTTTTAGTTCTCAAAATATGTTCTCTCACCCCTTATCAAAAATCATTGAAGTAGGTCAGTTCTTTAAACGTAGATATATTTTTGTTTGTATATTACAGTAATCGTTAAATGTATAATGTTAATAAATACATAGGTTTGATGAAACAAAGTACTTGTACTTACTTGCCTTGCTTAATTTTTTTTTCGATGATTTACCTTCTGAAAAAATCTGGCATGTCTCGCACCCCCAGAAAGGGCATCTCACACCCCCAGGGGATGCATGCACCCCAGGTTAAGAACCACTGCTCTAGAGGGTACCTGCAAATCACTGGCCTCTGTGACATTGTTGGCCTGAGGTTGTGTCATAATCATTAAGTTTGGGTGCAGAAGTGGCCACCAGATCATCTAGTCTTATCTCTGAATATCCCAGGCCTCAGACACCACTCAGGAACTTTTGTTGTCTCCTGGCTTTTGCTTTCCTAACTGAGAGGACAGGAGCTCGGTACAGGGAGTCTGCATGGGGCCCTGCTCAGCAAGGGCTCTGGCAGGCATACACATGCCTCCCACGGTGGGTGTGGCTCTAGAGGGGAGGTATCAGGCTGAAGAACCAACTCTACCACAGCCTCTTGTGGCATCAGTTGTGTCTGCCCTATAGTTCATGTCTGAAAGCTGTCCGATGACAAAGCTGGTTAGATCCCGCTGCAGCATCTGGTTAATCACTGACTCATTTCTTGCCCACCAGACTGATAGATTATAAAGAGTCCACCGGGCCCTAATAGTTGCCATATGGTGATGTTCAGTGACCTGCTGCCAACTCTTGTGATATTGAGGGATTTTCTTAGCACCCCAGCTCCTGGAGCCAAGTGAGTATGTGAGACTCCCAGTTTTCTTTTCTTTTTTTTAAAAGGGATGTTTGTATCTCTTGACAGATTTCAGAGTAGCAGCCGTGTTAGTCTGTATTCGCAAAAAGAAAAGGAGTACTTGTGGCACCTTAGAGACTAACAAATTTATTTGAGCATAAGCTTTCATGAGCTACAGCATCCGATGAAGTGAGCTGTAGCTCACGAAAGCTTATGCTCAAATAAATTTGTATCTCTTGAGGCTGCAGAGCAAAGCTTGAAAACATGAAGGGAGCACAGCTTAAAGGCTCAGAAACCAGAAGGCAAATGCAAAGAACACAAAATTTATTATTTAAAAAAAAATCCTGATTTTTTTTTGTGCCTGACTCACAATTTTTGAATGCCTCGCGTTGGCCATAGTGGGCATGTTGGAGGGAAAGTGAGCCTGGGGGACTCTTGACAGAACCAGCTCAGCTACTGCACCAGAGCCTTTCCTTCCAGAATAAATGGCAATGTATAGTATTCCCCTTACTCAAAGGTGAACCCAAGGGGTTTGGCTGAGAAAAGACGGAGAAGGCTGGAGCCCCATACAGCTGGGCAAACTCCTAAGAGGTGTCCATCGAAGGCAGAGGGAGCTCTCAGGGGAGGACAGGTTGTGGGGGCAGCTTGCCCCTGCGCCCGCCTGTTGTCTTTTACAAATTAAAGCCCAGCTTTCTCCTGAGTCCAAGATGGGATTTACTCTGCTTTCCTTGTGCAAGAAGAGATTTGAGGCCATTCAGAGTAAACTTATTTGAGCAGCAGGCCTGCAGATGCTTGCTCTGGGCAAAGTAATCCTGCTGCTCTACTATGCTGCTGCCTTGTATACATCTCTAGGCACGCAGAGTGTGCACAGTATAAACAACAGAGAGTGCAGAGGGGAGTCCCCCTTCCTGGAGGATGGCCTATGGCCTCCACTTTTCTCCATGCTGGCGTTTAGAATCTATAGCTACTCCTGAAGCCTTAACCTAGCCCCTCCCTGTGGGCCTGGAACAACCGTTTGGTGCAGGAACTCAGTGTCCTTCAGCGACATTCCCCTGCAGGGAAGGCAGAATTTTAAGGCTCCGGGATTGTATTTTATATCTCTCCTTTGATGTTTGATAGCCCTTTTTAGCTAAGGGTCTCCAAGTGCATTAAGCAATCAAGCAATTAATCATCGGTCCCCCTTCCCCCACGATGAGGTGGGTTAGACGGTTAAAGTGAGACACAGAGAGACTTGTGCAAGGTCACACCATGAGCCTGAAGCACAGCCTAGGCAGCCCAGCTCCTAATCACGTTCCTGACCCACAAGACCATTTTTTATCTGTAACGCAAATAAAGATACATTAGAATCCCATATGTGAGAACAGAATGGAGGCTCTAAGAGGCAGCATGTACTAATGGATAGGGCACCCAGCTGGGACCATTATAGCAAGCATGTAGCAAGATACAATCTCTGCTCCAAAGTGGTTGCAGTAGAGAAGACAGGCAAAGGATTGGAGGGGAACCAAGGCACAGAGCAGGGATGTGACTTGCCAAGTAGCAGAGACAGGAATAGAACCAGGTCTTCTTAGTCATAGTTTAATGTCCAATCCAGTCTACCTCCTGAGTATTTTTTAAACAAAAAAAATTATAATATAAAACTACTGTGTTGTTCTATAGTGCTTTCCACCCAAAGAACTCAAAGCAGGCAGTGATATATAAGGAGCACTTCACACCTGTATTGAAATACCTTTGATATGAAACACAACAGTTGCTATAAGCTATAGTGTGACTGTGTGCTGTTAGTTGAAGTGCAGAAAACTGTAGCTGTATCCAATTTAAACTATAGGTAAGATTTTGGAAGGCTAATTACCTGCTTTGGAATTTGGTCCATACACACAGCGCTGACAAAGAATGCCAGGGGATCATTAATGAGAACAAGTGGCCAGGATCTTGGTTTGCTGTCTTATCTCAAAGGTGCTAAGAGGCTTAAGAAAGAAGAATAATCTTTAGGTTTTTTCAGTGGGGTCTCCCGTCCAAGTACAGACCCAGCCCAACTCTGTGTCATTTGAGAAAGTGCATACATTAAGCTAGTAGGGCTTGCAGTCTACTAGCCAGCAAGTCTTCCTCAGTGTTCTATTCTAATACAAGTTGAGTCTTTGACCAGGGAAAGGAGGGAGAGAAATATCTGCCCAGGTTGGTCCCCCAAAATTATGAATCTGTAACCAGGCCTCATAACAAAACAGTGAAATCTACAGAGTTACAGCCTGGCAGGAAAAACTAGTTCAGTCATTCACTAAATATTCACACGTGATCCAAAAGAGGGACCAAGTCATTTATTTAGAAACCTTTTCAGGGCTACTGATTCTGTTAAATCTCTGCTGTAAAAGCAACAGCCAAACTTTTCTAAAGTAGTTCCAAAGCTTTTGGAGCAGTAAGAGTGTGATAATATGAGTACTTCTCCATTCTTTGCACTATCACACTGGTAAGCAAGCAAAAGTCTCAGCAGGAGGTGGAAGGGCATGGGTCTTTAATCTAGATTGAACCAGTGACAGTCACTGGACCTGTTTTTGCTTCTTTGTAGTTAACTCATCTGTAGAACTGCACATTGGCAAAAACACTGAGAAACAGATGCTGCCACTGAACTATCTTGGGTATCAGAGTAGCAGCCGTGTTAGTCTGTATTCGCAAAAAGAAAAGGAGTACTTGTGGCACCTTAGAGACTTCATCGGATGAAGTGAGCTGTAGCTCATGAAAGCTTATGCTCAGATAAATTTGTTAGTCTCTAAGGTGCCACAAGTACTCCTTTTCTTTTATCTTGGGTATGTTTATTGAAGTGCCCATGGTGCTGCCATCTGCAGGTCTAGGCTCTCCTATCTACAAAATGACAGGTTTCAGAGTAGCAGCCATGTTAGTCTGTATTCACAAAAAGAAAAGAAGTACTTGTGGCACCTTAGAGTGAATGCATCCGATGAAGTGAGCTGTAGCTCACGAAAGCTTATGCTTAAATAAATTTGTTAGTCTCTAAGGTGCCACAAGTACTCCTTTTCTATCTGCAAAGGCATTTCACAGCAGTTAGGCTGTCTCTCATCATATAGAACCATAGGGTTCAAAGAGACCGAAAGGGTCAGATAGTTGAACTCCCTACCAAGTTGCAGGATTTGTTGTGTCTAAACCATCCAAGACGGATGGCGATCCAGCCTCCTTCCATATTGGTACTTCAGCATGGCTTGGAGGCCTCAGACCTAGGCACTGTCCTAGGCACTGTACCCCACAATGAAAAGGTGTTTCAAGCCCCAGGGCTCTTACAGCAACTGCTTGACAAACCTTGCTTTGCTCTCAGATCTGAACAATGTTTGTGGTTTTAAATGGCTCCTTGGCCTGAGAGTTCTGCAACCTCTCAAAAAAATCATGTCAAAGAGCAATTTGGCTCATGTATTAAAGCAGGCTGCTCAGAGACTTTTTATTTTGAGGCTTTCACTTGAGTTCTTTTCCTATGTAAGCAGGCAGCATGGTGTATTTGGAAAGGAATAGCTACTACTGCATCCGATTTTATTGTTCGCTCTTGATATTATTATGAAGTGCAAAACAGTTAGGTTGGAGAGGACAGGGAATCAAGAAACTTCAAGTGGCAGAGGTCTGTAACTCTCACTTGTCCCTGTAACATTGCAGGGAATAAGATCACTGTTTAATTCTAGGGGGCAGCTGTGATCTTGAAAGGGGGTATGCCATAAAGATGAGAAAAACTAAAACTCCAGCACTTTCACTTCTTTACTCCTTTCTCCCCTCCTGCCACCTTACAAAGAAACAATAAGAGGCCTGCAGCCCTAGGATGCAATAAAACAATCATCACACCAAGTAAAACCCACCACTACGGAGCACAGAGAAGCTGGGGTAAGGCAGCGGGAGGGTTTATGTGATGCAGAGACCATAACCTCTGCCGTAGGACACAAGATGCTGCCCCTCACAGAGAGACGGTTCGGGAGGATGGATGTTGTTCTCTCAGATTGGATTTAAGTTAAAACCTTGTAAACTTTCATCAGCTAGCTAGCTTTGAGGGAGATACTTTCCCCTTCTGATAGCAGTCGGGGAATGGGGGGTGGAGGACAGAACCCAAACCATCACCTCCCTAGAGGAAAGCAATCTATTTTCCCCAGAGGCTCTGTGAAAGTTAAACTCAATTAACTAAAAATGGCAGCCACAAGAACTGAAATTTTCCTTTTCTCAAACATAAAGTGGACACTCAATATTTCCCTGGGCATAGGTTAGTAAGAAGAATGCAAACTTCTGGTTAAAAGCTCCTCTCCTTTACACCATTGACTTCAGTGGGTTTACTCCCGATTGACACCAGGATAAGTGCGAACAGAATCAGGCCCCCTCTCTTGATACTTATAACAACTCAGCCAGAACATGCACTATCCCATCCACTAGCTTCTAAACACCCTAAACTCTGCTGCACCAGCGTTTTTTTCAACTCCCACTGAAGACAATGGGGCTGGAGAATATGAGCCTGCATTATTAACAGAAAGTTATCTGAATTTCTGGACAAAGCAGATAGTTTCCCACCATAGGGCACATTTAGCACAGTGCGATCTCTGGCGATCCTTGCCAATGGTTACTTATTTTTAATTGAGGACCGAAGTTCGTACCTCCCCCTCCAGCTGCACTGGTCTTCTGAATAACTGCAAAGGACCGTATCCAGGACACCAAGGCAAAGAGCCCACAGCACAAAAGGCATCTTCTTTGAGATTTCGTCTCCCAGTAAAGCAGAAGGAGGAATCAAATGCCAGAGACTAGAGTAAATCCTTCCCCAGCAGACACCATGCTGGAATGTGCGTGGGGAGTTAACGCCTGCATGTCTCCGCCATCCATCTCCCCAGGCCTCCGCCGCAAAAGTTGTCAGGATGCAAAGCAGGATTTCCCTCCTTCCACCCGCTAGTCCAGAGTGATGCTGTGATTAAGAGCCAGGGGAAAAGCAGCCGAGATGAAAGTGACCAGGAGGCTCATTGTGAAATTGACTAAGGTGTCCACAGATTGCCGGTCAGATTCAACGACGGTGGACTAAGGAGTGATTGCGCGGGGGGCGGGGGGGAAGGAGATGATTTGCCAATCTCCAATCGGAGCAGGGCTCGGAAACTTTCAGCCAATCAGAGCCGAGAGAAGGATGAGGGGTGGGCTCCCTTTCCCCATTAACAACTAGAATTTGAGAACAATATAATGAAATAGAAAAAAAGAGTGAAAAGACTGTTTTGAAGTGATTGTTGTCCAGATGCGAGGAGTTCAGCACACAGACAGCTGATGGTGTGCACAGTGATTTGAGGGAAGGAGGATGCTTAATTTTTGAGAAAAGTTTGGGGAAATATATATACTGCTGATTGATTAAATGGTAAAATATACATGAACACAACTTGTAAACAAACCCCTTTCTATTATACAGACACACAACATGAATAAAACACAGAATCAATGAGCCTTTTGCACATAGGATCTGACCTCCCTAGGACTAATATTTATCTTGGAAAATGTAATTGTCAAATCTGTGGTTTTGAGGTGAGTTACACAGGAAATGCCAGCTTGGGTAGATCTAATCAGGATGCAGGTTGTTTGGATTATAAATGGTATTTACAATATAAGTTAAGTAATATCAAATTATGCATAAAGAGTCAAATTTGATGTCCCTGCTCAGTTTTTACTCCATCCTTATTCAGAGCATGAAGCCAATGGAGCTGTGTACAATCTTAAAAAAGGTTCTTATAATCTGATCATCTAACTTTTTTTTTTTTCATCCGCACAGACACACCCCTGGAGCCCCGACCTGGGGTATTCTATCTGCTACCCAAGATCCATAAACCTGGAAATCCTGGACGCCCCATCATCTCAGGCATTGGCACCCTGACAGCAGGATTGTCTGGCTATGTAGACTCCCTCCTCAGGCCCTTCATTACCAGCACTCCCAGCTATCTTCGAGACACCATTGACTTCCTGAGGAAACTACAGTCCATTGGTGATCTTCCTAAAAACACCATCCTAGCCACTATGGATGTAGAAGCCCTCTACACCAACATTCCACACAAAGATGGACTACAAGCCGTCAGGAACAGTATCCCCGATACTGTCACGGCTAACCTGGTGGCAGAACTTTGTGACTTTGTCCTGACCCATAACTATTTCACATTTGGTGACAATGTATACCTTCAAATCAGCGGCACTGCGATGGGTACCCGCATGGCCCCACAGTATGCCAACATTTTTATGGCTGACTTAGAACAATGCTTCCTCAGCTCTTGTCCCCTAATGCCCCTACTCTACTTGCGCTACATTGATGACATCTTCATCATCTGGACCCATGAAAAAGAAGCTCTTGAGGAATTCCACCATGATTTCAACAATTTCCATCCCACCATCAACCTCAGCCTAGACCAGTCCACACAAGAGATCCACTTCCTGGACACTACGGTGCTAATAAGCGATGGTCACATAAACACCACCCTATATCGGAAACCTACTGACCGCTATTCCTACCTACATGCCTCTAGCTTTCATCCAGATCATACCACTCGATCCATTGTCTACAGCCAAGCGCTACGATATAACCGCATTTGCTCCAACCCCTCAGACAGAGACAAACACCTACAAGATCTCTATCATGCATTCCTACAACTACAATACCCACCTGCTGAAGTGAAGAAACAGATTGACAGAGCCAGAAGAGTACCCAGAAGTCACCTACTACAGGACAGGCCCAACAAAGAAAACAACAGAACGCCACTAGCCATCACCTTCAGCCCCCAACTAAAACCTCTCCAACGCATCATCAAGAATCTACAACCTATCCTGAAGGACGAGCCATCACTCTCTCAGATCTTGGGAGACAGACCAGTCCTTGCTTACAGACAGCCCCCCAATCTGAAGCAAATACTCACCAGCAACCACACACCACACAACAGAACCACTAACCCAGGAACCTATCCTTGCAACAAAGCCCGTTGCCAACTCTGTCCACATATCTATTCAGGGGATACCATCATAGGGCCTAATCACATCAGCCACACTATCAGAGGCTCGTTCACCTGCGCATCTACCAATGTGATATATGCCATCATGTGCCAGCAATGCCCCTCTGCCATGTACATTGGCCAAACTGGACAGTCTCTACGTAAAAGAATGAATGGACACAAATCAGACGTCAAGAATTATAACATTCAAAAACCAGTTGGAGAACACTTCAATCTCTCTGGTCACTCGATCACAGACCTAAGAGTGGCTATACTTCAACAAAAAAGCTTCAAAAACAGACTCCAACGAGAGACTGCTGAATTGGAATTAATTTGCAAACTGGATACAATTAACTTAGGCTTGAATAGAGACTGGGAATGGATGAATCATTACACAAAGTAAAACTATTTCCCCATGGTATTTCTCCCTCCCACCCCACCCCCCACTGTTCCTCTGATATTCTTGTTAACTGCTGGAATTAGCCTACCTGCTTGTCACCATGAAAGGTTTTCCTCCTTTCCCCCCCCTGCTGTTGGTGATGGCTTATCTTAAGTGATCACTCTCCTTACAGTGTGTATGATAAACCCATTGTTTCATGTTCTCTGTGTGTGTGTATATAAATCTCTCCTCTGTTTTTTCCACCAAATGCATCCGATGAAGTGAGCTGTAGCTCACGAAAGCTTATGCTCTAATAAATTTGTTAGTCTCTAAGGTGCCACAAGTACTCCTTTTCTTTTTGCGAATACAGACTAACACGGCTGCTACTCTGAAACCTCATCTAACTTTGTAACAGGTATTTTGCCTGATTTAGAACTTCAGAATTTGGCCCACTGTGTATCTGAGCCAACCCTTCCTTTTGTCTGTAGCAATGCAATAGAATTGCATTACAGATTTGTTAAGAGCTCTGAAAACATACAGGGAATGCATTCCTCATTACCCAGTTGTTGCTGTTATTAGCCTGTTCATCAGCATAGCATAGTACCTTTATTTTTTTTTGCAAAAGCAGTTCCTTTATTTTTTTCAGACGCTATTGTCCCAGTCCACAAGCCCTGCAATTAATTAAGTTTCCATTGGAGTTATAGCCCGCCAAAATGTTTGAAATAAACATGGAACAATTGCAATGCAATGATACAGACAAGAGAACAAAGTCTCTAGGGAGAGGGTGGAGCAGAATGGTAATGAGGGATTGTAAATTTGGATGGAAGAAAGAAAGAAAGGGAAGGGGGGTTGGGGTAGGGAAAAGGAGGCTGCAATCTGGATTCAGAGCCCTCAGGCCATGAAATGATACTGAAAGAAGTCAATCTGTTGGAATCCATAGAAAATGAATCCAGTCTGAAAGCGATGGCATGGTCCATTATTATGCTCTTGTCTGATAATAAACCAGCAGCAGAAGAAGTTTAAGGTGGAACAATCCTGGGGGAAAGCTTGTGAGTAGAAAGGAGCCAGAGGAGAGATGCACACAGACAGATGCCGTTGTAAAATTAGTGTCTTGGTATGCCAGAATCATTGCCCCGTCACAGTGACTGTCAGCCCAGAAGATGGCATGTTTGTTGGGTAAGATCTTTTTAGTGGATGGATCTGATCAAGGTTTCCTTCAGTGTGGAAAACCCATTTCACAGGGCTGTTGTGAGTATAAAATCCTTTAATGATTGTGAGATGCTCAGATTCTAGGGGGATGTGGGTCATAAACAAACCCAGACAGATGAATGTGAGAGTGGGATATGTTATCTAGCCAGTGTTTGATCAATAGGGAAATGGGGCACAGGGTGGATTAAATTATTTTCTTAAGGTCACAAAGGAAGTGTACAGTTGAGCCAGAAGCTGAACCTAAGTCTCATAATCCCAGTATTCTATCTACTAGACCACCTTTCCCCTCCTTCTATTGACAATTTAGGTAACCTGCACCCAGCTAAGAACAGCCAGAGCCACAAAGCTTGGATTCAGAGCCAAACATTTCCCACATTTTAGGGAAAGGGATTTGGGTTCAGACTTGTCTCTGTTTAAGAGAGGAATTATTTAGCAGCCTCAGACAAGGGTGCCACTGACACAGCCGTTGGCAGTGCCCCTTGGGATAATTGGCTTGTTGGCCAAACCTTAGTGAGTACAACTGGTTTAGCTCATGCGTCTGATGAAAACATTGTCTATATCAATACTGTTGTTTGTCTTCAAGCACATATATTTTGCAACAGGCTGTGACAACCAACCACTTTAAGGTTGTCACAGCAGCTGCTCTTTCCTTCACTGTGATGGCAATGAGAGAATTCAGACCTCCTGTTCCAAAAACACAAGCCCTCAACCACTTGTGCTGAAGGTGAATTTCTCTTAGCAGCATAGGGCCTATGATATATCATTGAGCAGTTCTGATTCCATCCACTAGATGGCAGTAGCACATATACATAGTGGCTAGTTCATCACAGTGTTTTCATTTCACAATTGTATGCTACAGCCCATGTAAAATACTAACTAATTTAAGAGCTACGAAAAGATCACACTTAACATGCATATACTTACATCCTCAAACATTACTTTTTACAACTGAGACCTCATATAACAGAGGTGTGCATTAGCCTCCTTTTACTAATGGGGAAACTGAAACTAAGAGTTTAAGGATATGTCTACACTGCAATTAGACACCTGCAGCTGGCCCATGCCAACTGATTCATGCTCATGGGACTTGGGCTAAGGGACTTTTAGTTGTAGTGTGTAGACATTTGGACTCAGGTTGGAGCCTGGGTTCTAGGACCCTGCGAGGTGGGAGGGTCCTGGAGCTCAAGCTGCCGCCCAAGTCTGAACATCTACATTGCAATTAAATAGCCCTGGAACCTGAGCCCCGTGAGCCCGAGTCAGCCGGCATGGGCCAGCTGTGAGTATCTCATTGCAGCGTAGCCATAGCCGAAGTGACTTGCTGAAGGTCACAGTACAAAGGCAGTAGCAGAGTGGGGTTAAATGCCAGAAGCTTATGAATGAGTGTCCTGTGTTTAACTTCAATCAACTTGACAATGCTACCCCGCAAATGAGCCCCATGGCTCAGGGTTATGCCCCTCCATTCTTCCCCAAGTTCCTAAGCATGTGTCTATTAATCCTGGGGTAGGAGAGGGCTGGACAGGTAGGGCAAGCCTAATGCTGCCTTCTGGGTCAAGTCACTTCTCCAAGCAAATGAACATGGCTGAGGTACAGCCCTTTTTTAATGCAAATGCTGACAGATCCCATTGCTATAGTGGCTCTGAAATGATCTGCACACGCTGGGCATGAGGCAGTGATGCCCAGAGGATAGCCCCTCTTCCTGTGATCTCACTGACCTTTGGGAGATCCTTTGGGCCACACCATGGCTAAGACAGAGAAGAGTTTCTACATCAAACTGATTTTTTTCAATGGCTCCTTCTGTCTCTGTGCTACTCCGTGTCACAGGAGGAGCTGATGAGGCCTTGCTTAGTGCTGACCAGAGTATTGTAACAAAAATCCCCCCACTCTCCCAGAGGGAGATTACGGTATTGCGGGGCCCAGGGCCAGGGCCAGAGCCAGAGGGGGTCCCTCCCCACCCCTTCCACCTGAGGTCCCCGCTCTCCCCTCTGCGTTCCTGCTGGGGAAATGGAGTCAGGGCACAGGGACTTTCCCCACTCTGCCTGCCTGGTGCTCTTGCTGGGGAGCGGGGTCAGGGTGCGGGGGCTTGCCCCACTCCGCCTGCCTGGCGCTCTTGCCGGGGAGCAGGGTCAGGGTGCGGGGGCTTCCCCCACTCCCTGACAGAAGCGCTAGCCAGGCAGAGTGGGACAAGCTCCTGCATCCTGACCCTGCTCCCCGGCAGGAGCGCCGGACAGGAGGAGTGGGTCGGGGTGCAGGGGCGCCCATTTTTCCTGGGCTCCCCAATTGGCCAGGTGGGGCCCACTAGGTTTGCTTAGTTTAGTCCAGAGGAAGAGGAGCTCCATGGGTGATGAGGGTCTGGACAAGCTGGCTGCTGCTCCGGTTTTAGGTTCCTCCTGCAGATGTTTTATTTCAGACTATATTGTGTCCCCCTGGGAGAACATTTGCTCAGGCTCCCCAAGAAACACTAGCCCTGTTGCTATGTGGTGACGTCCACTGGGGCCCGTAAACCTCTATTATCAAAGTATAATCCCCCTCCCCCGCCCCCCCTAGTTCATTGCTGAGTCGCCTATTGTGTCCGGTATTCCCAGACGGCAGCCTGTAACCAAGGCTCTTTCATTAGTTATTTAACCTCCAGCCCGGAGCTGATACAGCTGTGCTCTTCAGGGGCTAGGCAGTGCTCTTGCCTCCTGGCATTTCCCTTGTCACAAGCAGGCAGCTACCTTTATTTGAAAGCAGCTATGCAACAGGAGCTGCAGTCACCACCACAAGTCCCTTTCACAACGTCACGCCCACCCAGGTACCCACAACAACCTGCACAAAAATGCTCTCAGGTTTTCCCCTGATCTCATGCAACCCTAGCTTCTGTTTGAATGTTCTGGTGGGCCTTGGCATGTGGACACGGCCCCTCCCTCAGCCACCGGCCCTACCCATAAACACAAGTGTGGAGGCTGGTGATTTGTGATCTGCAAGGCTAAACCCCATCCCCCCTTCATTCTGATCTGGGTCTCCTGGATCCTCACTTAACAGCCTCTCTGAACCTGAGATTCCCCCACTCCATTCACCCCATCCCCGACAAAGGGGTGGGCCTAGCTGAATCATGTACAAAGATGGATTTTTGTCTCATGCATGGTCCAGAAAGGCAGGAGAATCTGGGCTCCGGCCCCTGCTTTGCCACTGTTCTTGTTATTGACATATCGTTATCAACTTTCTGATTGCAGAAAACAGAACACCCCTGCCCTGCACCCTCCTGAGGCCCCACCGCTGCCATATCCCTTCTCTGCAGTCCTGCCTCCCCTCCCTCCGTTGCTCACTCTCCCCGACCCTTGCTCATTTTCACTGGGCTGGACAGGAGGTTGGGGTGCAGGAGGGAGTGAGGGCTCCGGGGTGGGGCCAGAAATTAGGGGTTCAGAGTGTAGGAGGGGGCTCTGGGCTGGGGCAGCCGGATAGGGGGTGGGAGGGGGTACGGGCACTGGGCTGGGGATGTGGGCTCTGGGGTGGGTCCAGAAATTAGGGGTTCAGGGAGCTCCAGGCTGGGGCATGGAGTTGGGTTGTGTGGGGTGAGGACTCTAGCTGGGGCTGTGGGCAGGGAGTTGGGGTGCAGGAGGGCGTTTGGTGTGCAGGCACCAGGTGTTGCTTACTTCAGGCAGCTCTTGGAAGTGGCTGGCATTTCCCTCCAGCTCCTAGGTGGAGGGGAGGCCAGACAGCTCTAAGTGCTGCCCTCATCCACAGGCATTGCCCCTGCAGCTCTCATTGGCTGCAGTTCCCAGCTAATGGAAGCTGCGGAGCCAGCGCTCAGGGCCGGGAGCAGTGCACGGTGCCCCTATAGCTGTGCCTCTGCTTAGGAGCCAGAGGGACATGCTGGCCACTTCAAGGAACCACATGGAGCCAGGGCAAGCAGGGAGCCTGAATCAGCCCTGCTGTGCCACCAACCAGACTTTTAATGGCCCGGTCAGCAATGCTGAGCGTCGCCGGCAGGGTCACTTTTCAACTGGGTGTTCCCGTCAAAAAACGGATGCCTATCAACCCTATATTGACATTAAAATAACATCTGAGCAGGGCCCAGTGTGCTAGGCATGGCACATGCACACAGTAAGAGACAAGTCCTGCTCTAAAGAGTTTCTGATCTAAAGAGGCAGGGCAGACAATGTGTGGGAGAAAGGAATGAGTATTATTCTCCAGTCTACAAGTGGGGAATTGAGATGCAGAGATATTAAGGCCCAGACCCTCAACATTACTTTGGAGCTGAATTCCCATTGATTTAAATGAGAGTTAAGTGCCTAAATACCTCTGAGAAGCTGGGCTGAAGTGACTATTGCACAGTCCTAAAGGGAGCGTGTGGTAGAGCGCAGTCTAAGCGGGTCCCCAGAACTAGTGGGGGGGGGCCACTGGTGCCAGAACTGTGGCCCCGACACCTGCTCCTCCTCTTCCCCCCTGGGGCTCTGCCCCCTCCTCCTCCTCTCTCCCCCTGTTTGCCTCCCAAGGCCCTGCCCACTGGCTAGGCCAGAAGCCAGAGCCAGGCTGTGGTAAGAGCCACCCAGGGAGCCCCTGCCGCTGTGGGGAGCTCCAGCTTCTGACCTGGCCAGGGGGTGGGGCCTTGGAGGGAGAAGAGGAGCAGGGGGTGGGGCCCCACAGCGAATGTGCTGCTAGAAGAGGCTGCCCTTTGCAGTGGGAGAGCTGATCATCTTATCAGCTCCACCGCCACAAAGGCAGCCCCTGCTGACACCGCCGCTTCTCACCAATCTGAGGTCACTACTCCCATGTTAAAAAGTGGGCAGGCATGGCCCCCCTGCCCTCCCCCAGTTCCAGCATCTCTGAGTCCCCAGGATGTGGGGGGCTCAACTGCTCTTTGTGACCAGGGCCCCAGGACATCTTAATCCACCTCTGGTCCTAACTACGAGACCATCTATTGGTCAACATTGGGTGTGCCCTTTGGCACGTGGGTAACCTTTAGGTTGAAATATTCCCAATTAGTGTGAGTTGTTAAAGACAAGGATGCATAAAACCTCAGGTTCAAGCCTCTAGGTCAGTTACACAAAATGTGTTTAGTAGAGGACCATGAGGTGACACTTTGAGTGATGAAACCAAACTTTATTCAAAACGAAAATGATTAGGTAAGCAGATGGGCATGCAATTACCATTGACACTCAACTATGAAATAGTGTATCAAGGAGTGCTCACTCCACTGACAACAGAGTGAAGTACAGCTTTATCATGCTGGAACTTAATGGGACCCTTTGGGTATTAATTGGAGCACTCCTCAATTTAGCAAACGTACTCCTTTTCTGACCCATTATAATATAAATTAATATTAAACTACACTTTACCATAATTATATTTCTGCCCCTTTTTAATAGCTCTTTACATTACATGTATTTCAATTAACATCTGCACCAGTGCCCTTCCCATACTATAAATATAGCTAGAATGTTAATAAAACATTCACAAGTCTTAATAATCCTGCTCAAACCAGTTATAACCTTAACATAACAGTAACATAACCCCAGGTCAGAGCCTTGCTAACTCTTACTTTGTCATAACACTGTATCTTCAATTTATCTCTAACTTTTTCACACTAGCAACTTTAATTTCCTATACTCCTCTACATCTAGGCTACTTATTTCTTAACTTGTGCCATCTTATAGGTTACATATGACTTAACAACTTTGTGGCATTTTCTCCTGATTGGCCAGGTGGGTTGAGAATGCCTAGTGTTTGTATAGTGCTTTGAGATCCACGCATGGAGGGTGTTAGGGGTGGAAGTTTGCATGAAATGCTTTCTGAGAACCAAGTTTCACATTCCTCTGACAATGGATCTCCCAATCCTGATGCGGACCCTAAGGATCACCCTCTCTTGGAGTGAGAAGGAAAACCAGGTGCCATGTTCATTCAGTTCTGAGCTTCCTCATGTTGTCCAGTGTGAAGAAATCACCCTCTCTGAATGGAAGAAGGGGGTCTAGTCATTGTGTTTGCTCAGTTCTGAGGTGCCTCCCTGCTTCTCTGATTGGATTGGCCTCATAAGGCATGAACGGTTAGCGCCAACTGCTCAAACTCCACCACTTAGAAATTTGAGATCTCTTGAGATCCCTGATCTCTAAGGGCAGAACATACAGCTGGAGGTATATATAGAGCTTATTAAAGAAGAACCACAAGCAAGAAGGGCCAATTTATTGTTTACTGACCACGAATAGGTGAAGCTGACTCAAAGTGAGCATCTGTCTGCAGATGGAATGACAAGCCTTATGTCACCAGTATGGAGTGAAAAGTAGCTATATAACACCTTATTCACCGGGTTGGGAGCAGATGTATTTCCATAGGTGAGGGTGGCCAGGCCTCTCATACAGGGGAAGAAGTGTGTGCATTGTTCCAACATTCCACTCCCAGAGTCCCCCAGATGTGGTGGATTTCATCCAGACAAGGTATGGAGGAGACCCAGGATTGAGGTGTGGTTGTTACATGTGTTTGGCACATTGGGGAATGTGAATGAGAAGCTGCAGAAAGCTTCTGGCCAGGCTACAGGAGGCCTCAGTTCCATGTTTGGATTTATCACTGGCCTTGGGCAAGTCACTTAATCTCTTGGTGCTGCAATTTCCCCATCTATGAAATGCTATCAATCTCCTTTGCAAAGTGAAATTGAAATCTCCTTGAAATCTGTGGCGGGAGAGTGCTAGGTTAGAGCTACGTATTACTGCAGCTGCTAGTTCCTGGACCTGCAGGTGTCAGGCAGGGTAGAATTTACCTTCTTCTTTCTCAACTCAACCTGAGTTGTAAAGATGGGACACCTACATCCTGAGTAGCTCCTGCATCTCTATATCCTCTGGCCCTCATTCAGGAAAATTCCTACTGAAAATCAATGAGAGATTAATACTGTCTAGGCTACAAGCAAGCAGCTGCTGAAGACGCTGGCCACATGGCAGCATGCTGGCAGTTGCAGGTAAGCCAGCCAAGCAGACTCCTGAGGCTACTCCCTGCCAGCAGGCTAGCATTTGAAATGTCTGATGTTGGCAGCCCCTTCACTAAGGAGGAGTGGAGTGTGTGTGAGCTGCGACTACTGCTAATCCTAAAGAGGTGGCAGTATCAGGAAAAGATGTGTCTGAAGTCAGAGTAAATATGAATATTCCATCAAGCTGGCCCTTATACATTCTCCAGATCTTTAAAGAGAACTTGGCGCTAACTAAGACAAGAGAGACAGCAGCTTTAAGCTATGCTCGGGGAGACAGCATGCACTGTACATTAGCAACTAAGTATAATACTCTCACAGATTCCTTTCTATGGGAAGGAGTCTTACTTTTAAAGTTCTGTGGCTCAGTCTTTCTCCCATTGATGTCAATGTAGATCACTAGGAAGTGTCTTTGCAAGCTCTTTTATGGCAATCGGCTACCACAGGCAATTCAGGGCCCCCCTGGGCTTTACTCGTCTCTTGCCAACTACTCTGACTGCATTGCCAGCAGCAGTGGAACTTTGGGGTTCCACCATTTTGTCCCTCTTGTAGCAAATGAATGATCCAGATCAGCCCCTTGTTGCCAGAGCCTTGAACCTCAAGAGCAATGCTCCACTCAGCACAGTCAAATGCTTTTCCAGCACTTCATGCCCAAGTGAAAGCAAACTCCCACCTTCTCCCATTTCCCAGTGACTTGAGATGCACATGAGCTGTGAATATCCTCAGAGGGTTGTGATCAGGAAAGCAGCCAAGAAAGGCTGGTAGTTGGGTATTTGTTTTTTCATTTACCTTTGTGCTGCTGCTTTGGGAAACACTTTGAATCTCTGTTCCAGAGGGAAATTGATGAACCACAAGTGTCCAACCTTAGGGAAGATTGGGAAGTGTTTTTTTTTTTCTGGGAAGTCAGTAGGTAGAGCACAGTGCTGGGACTCTAGGTTCTATTCTAGCTTCTGCCACTGACATGCTGTATGAGTTTGGGCAAGCCACTTCTGTCTGCTATATTAGAGCTAGGTATTACTGTTATTAGGGACCACTCACAAATGCCCCTTGTAAAATATTCCTCCTCCTGTTTTGCCCATACAGTATCCTACTTTTGTATTGCAGCTTATGTCTTATCTTAGCATATCTGACAGCAACAACAACAATTAATTTTACTTTTCACACACACTCTGTTTGGATGATAGAACTAATATTTTAAATCTCACAAAGCACCTTTCATCCGAACCTCTCAAAGCACTCTAATGAATTAAGCCTCACAACATTTCTGGGAGAAAGGGAACATGGGAACCCATTTTGTAAACTGAGGCACAACATGTTTAGAATGACTTGTTTAAAGTTAAACAGCAGTGGGAGAGTAGGCAATAGAACCCAGGCAGTCTTCTGCTCTAATCGCTGAGGGCCAGATTTTGACTTGATTCTGGATTGACACTAGTGTCACTCCTTTGAAGTCAGTGGTATGCCACCTAGCAGCTATGTCCTTGGTGATTCTTTATCAACATGACACTAGTGTGTCCCCAAAGCCATGTCCTTTTTTGGTACAGGGACTCTGAGCTCCTATGCACACCATGTAGGCAGAGCATCAGCTTCCATGTGTGCCTGACTTCTGCCTTCATTACAACACATGGGCCAATTCAGCCAACCATTCCCTCCCCATAGAATTTGGTTGCATATTGAAATAGCAAAGCTACAATCTTTTCAAAGGCACAGTGTCACTCAGGCTAACCCAGGATGTAGGGCTGTATTTTATCTTCTACTCCCATGCCTCCTTCAATTTGTTGGTCTCCATTTGGCTCATCAGCATGGTCTTCCTCAGTCTTGCTGGTTCTGCTTTTGTCTGTGTTTTTCTAGAGACACCAGTCATACTAGGACCTTGTAGCCTTTTATTTTATTTAATGTTAATTTGGCTCTGGCGGCTAGTCTCAAGTTCAACAGAATCCCCTCCCTTAGCTCTAGATTTAGAGTTCATAGGAACACATGAAACCATAGGCAAATAGCGCATACAATTATAAGAGCATCTATCTTTTAAAAGTTTTTATTAAAGTTACCAACAAAGCTATAAATGTTACAGCATATACAATTCCTATAGACACATAATGAACTAGTTATACCTACAGACATACTCACATCCTCCTAGATGGTGTTAGTCTGTTGGCCCTTTCATGGATTGACCATCAATACAAGAGTGGCTCCTGCTGGAGTTTCCCGTAGGAAGCCCAATTTTCTGCTCTGGACATCCCTTTTTATACTGTGAGTTTGTCTATACCAACATTCTGTGCATGTACATGAAAGTGTCAACCCTCTTTTTTTTTTTTTTAATTGCTTTGTCCCCTGGAAACACAACGGGCCCCAAATTTCATAGGCTGGGTAAGTTCTGGTCAATATTGATTTACCACCTTTCAGCGGTTAGGGCAAGTGTTAGACACTGTATTTTTACAGCATTTAATGATTTAATTTTAATCTTCCCAGCTATACTTTTGCAGTGTTACTGAATAATGGAAAAGAGGCATTAATCCTTGGCTTATTTCTTGGTCATTGTCTTGCGCCATCATTTTCTTGTCTCCAAGGCCTAAAATAGCTAAGCTAAAGTCTTGCAGGCTTTGGCCTACAGGTCTTGCATTTCAGCTTGTTTTGCTTATGTCTAATACTTGGTTCCTGTAAATCCTGACTAATCTTATACTTTTATAGTTCTACAAATCAACTCTAATTAACATACAATGAATGTATGTAATATAACATATTAATTATCACATTACACGATAAATGAATACTAAAAAATCATTGGCTGCAACCTGAATACAACCATGGGAACAATATGTAGGCCAGAGGAGATATCCTGTAACAGAGGAATCATGCTGATGGAGTCGGCCTGATGGCATGGATTCGCCTGCTTCCTTGGACAGTCTCTCTTGAGCTGACTAATTCAACTCTTCATGTTGTCGAAATGAACACAGCCAAGTTTGGGGCTTAGTAGGAGACTGCCTGGCTCTTGGTGTAAATTAAATCATCCCTGAGGCTGTTCTAACTTATTCTCTGCCTCAGTGGCCCTGGAAAGCAGATAATCATCATAGCACAGAGCACTCCAGCCACACCCTCCATTACCCCTACACCAGGGGTCCAGAAGCAGGGGTCCAGAAGCACTCCATGACAGCTCTGCACTGGCTGGGGAAGCCTTCTGCACAGGTAGTATTCTTAGCCCAGTTTATGGCTCCTTTATGCTGCTAGAGTGCCATAAAAGGGCCTTAATGTAATTAGAGTGACTAGACAGCAAGTGTGAAAAATCAGGATGGGGGATGAGGGGTAATACGTGCCTATATAAGACAAAGCCCCAAATATTGGGGTTGTCCCTACCAAATTGGGACATCTGGTCACCCTAAATGTAACTGAGAATCAGGCCCCCCTCACTCCATGTGCATATCCCTTTAGAGAATCTATATGGCAGAGAACAATTAATCTCAGAAAAATATTACTCACTGCCTAAAGCCCAGTGGGATGAATACTACTGAGGCAGCAATGATATAGCCACATAGAGCTCCAGCAAACTAGTAAAGAACCTAATATTCCTTCCCAAACCCCAAATGCCATTTATTACTTCTTCTTTTGTAAAGAAGCTCCAGATGGTTCAGATGGATACCCCCAAACCAGACTTTTAATCATGCAAGAAAATCAAGATAAAGACTGTTCCTTTTAGTCTAACTCCCCTCCCCTCAACATTCATAATTGTACAGACTAAACCCCCTATCAAGATTCCTTCCCCATTCTGAACTCTAGGGTACAGATGTGGGGACCTGCATGAAAGACCCCCTAAGCTTATTCTTACCAGCTTAGGTTAAAAACTTCCTCAAGGTACAAACTTTGCCTTGTCCTTGAACCGTATGCTGCCACCACCAAGCGTGTTAAACAAAGAACAGGGAAAGAGCCCACTTGGAGACGTCTTCCCCCTAAAATATCCCCCCCAAGCCCTACACCCCATTTCCTGGGGAAGGCTTGATAAAATCCGCACCAATTTGCATAGGTGAACACAGACCCAAACCCTTGGATCTTAAGAACAATGAAAAAGCAATCAGGTTCTTAAAAAGAATTTTAATTAAAGAAAAAGTAAAAGAATCACCTCTGTAAAATCAGGATGGTAAATACCTTACAGGGTAATCAGATTTAAAACATAGAGAATTCCTCTAGGCAGAACCTTAAGTTACAAAAAGACACAAAAACAGGAATATACATTCCATTCAGCACAGCTATTTTACCAGCCATTACACAAAAGGAAATCTAACGCATTTCTAGCTAGATTACTTACTAACTTAAGGAGTTATGAAGAGCATTCCTGTCAGCAAGTTACAAAAAGACACAAAAACAGGAATATACATTCCATTCAGCACAGCTATTTTACCAGCCATTACACAAAAGGAAATCTAACGCATTTCTAGCTAGATTACTTACTAACTTAAGGAGTTATGAAGAGCATTCTTGTCAGCAAGTTAAGGAAGTATGGGCTGGATGAATGCACTATAAGGTGGGTAGAAAGCTGGCTAGATTGTCGGCTCAACGGGTAGTGATCAATGGCTCCATGTCTAGTTGGCAGCCGGTGTCAAGTGGAGTGCCCCAGGGGTCGGTCCTGGGGCCCGTTTTGTTCAATATCTTCATAAATGATCTGGAGGATGGTGTGGATTGCACTCTCAGCAAATTTGCGGATGATACTAAACTGGGAGGAGTGGTAGATACGCTGGAGGGGAGGGATAGGATACAGAAGGACCTAGACAAATTGGAAGATTGGGCCAAAAGAAATCTAATGAGGTTCAATAAGGATACGTGCAGGGTCCTGCACTTAGGATGGAAGAATCCAATGCACCGCTACAGACTAGGGACCGAATGGCTCGGCAGCAGTTCTGCGGAAAAGGACCTAGGGGTGACAGTGGACGAGAAGCTGGATATGAGTCAGCAGTGTGCCCTTGTTGCCAAGAAGGCCAATGGCATTTTGGGATGTATAAGTAGGGGCATAGCGAGCAGATCGAGGGACGTGATCGTTCCCCTCTATTCGACACTGGTGAGGCCTCATCTGGAGTACTGTGTCCAGTTTTGGGCCCCACACTACAAGAAGGATGTGGATAAATTGGAAAGAGTACAGCGAAGGGCAACAAAAATGATTAGGGGTCTAGAGCACATGACTTACGAGGAGAGGCTGAGGGAGCTGGGATTGTTTAGTCTGCAGAAGAGAAGAATGAGGGGGGATTTGATAGCTGCTTTCAACTACCTGAAAGGGGGTTTCAAAGAGGATGGCTCTAGACTGTTCTCAATGGTAGCAGATGACAGAACGAGGAGTAATGGTCTCAAGTTGCAATGGGGGAGGTTTAGATTGGATATTAGGAAAAACTTTTTCACTAAGAGGGTGGTGAAACACTGGAATGCGTTACCTAGGGAGGTGGTAGAATCTCCTTCCTTAGAGGTTTTTAAGGTCAGGCTTGACAAAGCCCTGGCTAGGATGATTTAACTGGGACTTGGTCCTGCTTTGAGCAGGGGGTTGGACTAGATGACCTTCTGGGGTCCCTTCCAACCCTGATATTCTATGATTCTATGATTCTATGATCTGTTCCTGGCAAAAGCATCACACAGACAGACAGACCCTTTGTTTCCCCCCCCTCCAACTTTGAAAGTATCTTGTCTCCTCATTGGTCATTTTGGTCAGGTGCCAGCGAGGTTATCTTAGCTTCTTAACTCTTTACAGGTGAAAGGGTTTTGCCTCTGGCCAGGAGGGGTTTTATAGTTCTGTATACAGAAAGGTGGCTACCCTTCCCTTTATTTATGACGCCCCCCCTCCCCCATCAGAGTATCAGAGCTAATATCTACTAAAAGAGGTTTGCTGGTACGGCTATATCAATAGATGCAGCTTTCATGCTGGTATAACTACATCTACATGAGGGCTTCTGCCAGTATCAAAACGTTGTAAAAAATCACCCTTAACAGGCATTAATATGCCAGCCAAAGTTTCTGGTGTAAATCTGGCCTGTGTCCCCCTAATACTGGCTTACTGTACTTAGGGTCCCAGCCTGTCTCCCTTCAGTTTGTCTTGGGCAGATCTGCTAACATACCCTTTTCATGTCAAACTCGCTTCATGGTTTTGACTAGAGAAGATTCAAATCAGACCATCAGATCTAATCATCACAAATTGAGTGGCTCAGAAGCCAAACCTAGAACTGAATTTTGCAAATCACCTGCTTTTTAATGGCTTGAAGCAAAAGTCTGGAACCAATTTTAGTGTGTTTGAAATCTGGATCTAGGTCCTGATCTGACTTTTGGGATCTAAGATTAGCTTTATTTTTGGCCTGTTACCTGAATTTCCTCAGTGCATCTCCTGCAGCCTGGAAGGATTTAAGACTCTGTACAAGAGGACTAAGCCAGGTGTCGTCCATCTTCAGTAAAGCCACCCACCTAGTATGCCACTGAGTTTTGTCTTCCTAGTAGTTTAGGAGAACGTGTGCTCTTAGGGCTCTTGGGGGAAGAAGGGCAGTCTTGTGGTTAAGGCAAAGGTCTGCAGGAGACAAGGCATCAATTCTTGGCTCTGATCTAAATTTCCTATGTTACCTTGGGCAGGTCAGTGAAGGCCAATCTATGACACATGGGACTTGCCTCACAGGTGAGCAAGAAAATGAAACAAACTCCCCTGCATGAGCCACACACAAGGTAGGAGAGAGCAGTGTATGCATGTGGTGTGTGTAGAGCCTTAACAGAAGCCAGCATAGCTGAGCTGGGGAAGAGGGGAAAGTTATCCATGTCTGCTGTGCTAGGGGGCTCTCTGATGCCTGGTGTACACCTAAAACTTAGCTCTTTTGCTCAGGGGTGTGAAAAATGAGAGATGTAACTAAGCCATGTTAAGTCCACATGTAGACAGCACTAGATTGATGGAAGAATTCTTCCATCAATCGATGTAGCTCCCACCTCCTGGGGAGGTGGACTTACTATAGCAGTGGGAGATGCCCTCCCATCGCTGTAGGAAGAACCTACAGTGGCTCAACTGCAGCCGGGTAGTGTTAGCCTCAGAGGGATGGACTGACTACAGCCATGGGGAAACCCCTTCTGTCACTGCAGCGAATGCCTATATTATGGGGGCACGGCTGCAGTGTCATAGCTGTATTGCTGTAGTGTCTATAGTGTAGACATAGCCTCAGTAGAACGTTGGTTTCTGGGTGGCTGGTGCAGCTGGGCACTGCCCTTCACTCAGGGTCTGTGGCAATTGCCCAATCCAGCCCTGTTGCCTCAGTTTACAAATCTGTACAATCGGAAAAACAACATTGACTTCCCTACCATGGAGGAGTGTTGGTAGTGTCTAGGATGGGGGTGGGCAAACTTTTTGGCCTGAGGGCCACATCAGGGAATATGAATTGTATAGTGGGCCATGAATACGCACAAAAATGGGGTTGGAGTGCAGGAGGGGGTGAGGGCTCTAGTTGGGGGGGTGGGCTCTGGGGTGGGGCTGGAGATCAGAGGTTTGGGGTGCAGGAAGGCGCTCTGGGCTGAGATCAAAGGAGAGCAGGATGGGGATCAGGGCTGGGACAGGAGATTGGGAAGAGGCTCAGGGGTGCAGACTCCGAGTGGTGCTTACCTCAAGTGGCTCCCGGAAGCAGCAGCATGTTCCTTCTCCAGCTTGTATGTGGAGGCACAGCCAGGCGGCTCTGCACACTGCAGCCATCTGCAGGCACTGCTCCTGCAGCTCCCATTGGAGCACTTAGGAGCTAGAGCGGGGCCATGCTGCAACTCATGCCGCAGCTTCTGGGAGCTGCGTGGTGCGGCCCCCAACCCTGTGCTCTGGCTGGAGCGCCGGTGCAGGGCAAGCCCCAGACCCCACTCCCCAGCGGGAGCTTGCGGGCCGACTTAAAATGGCTTGGACCATAGTTTGTCCACTTCTGGTCTAGGAGGTGCTCAGATACTAATGATGCATAGAAAAGCATTTTGTGGCAGAGCCCACTTCACTACCCTCCTCTATTATACAGCTGCTCTTCCTCTCTCGCAAAGGCGGCTGACAGTCTGATTCATCTGCAACAGGGTTCTCCCTAAACCTTTTCATGTGCTGTGCTGGTATCTAGCTAATAGCCTGCCGTGGCCCAGGCTGACAGGGTCAGAAATGCCTGCACTGCACAACTGTGGCGTCCTGCTTTGACATTTGCCCCATACAGTTAGACACACTGCCTCATTTTGTAAGTCAGGATTTCCTGGGGGGTTCCTAGGGAGATTCCTTCCATGTACAGCATTGTATGATTGGCCTCCAAAGCATCAGCTACTGGTCACTGTCCAAGTCTGGATACCAAAGCAGACAGACCTATGGGTGAAATTCTGATGCCATTGAGGTCAACAGGTGTTTTGCCATTGACATCAGTGGGACTAGGATGTCACCAGTGGGCTGACTCAGTACAGCCTATGTCATTTAATGTGATGCACCAGTGCCACCTCACCTACCATGTGACTATATTTTGTATTGGGTCTCTCACATGCAGGGATGTGGGTTTAGCAGGTAATATAATAATAGTCAGTGCTTTAAATAAAAAATTATGATTTATTTTGCAGTAGTGTCCAGGAGCCCTAGTCTTGTCCCAGGACCCAATTGTGCTGGCGCTGTACACACACAGAACAGGAAGACAGTCCATGCCCTGTGTTACACATGTTCATTAACATAACCCTCACAACACCCCCTTGAGGCTGACAAATAACTATTACTATCGCCATTTTACAGGGGTGGGACCTGAGGCAGGGAGAGTAAGTTGCCCAAGATCACCACACAAGTCAGCAGTAGCCAAGATTAGCCTCAGGAATTCCTCACCCATGTATCTATGCAGAGCAGACTAGGCCAAGCTTGTGACGTTGCACTCCATATGTTTTATGGAAATACATTTTATTTACACTCATAAGCATAACTGGAATATGCTTTATGCAAAAGGTCTCTTGTAAGGTATCATTACAAAGTTTATAATCTACTGAGTGTTTGTATGAATGTATCATTCTTGTATCTGAAACTAGAAATATGAAGTATTACTCTGAAGTCCTATTGTAACTATGCAAAGTGTGGGCCATTAATGGTGGCTTGGAATCTTGATGGATCCCATTAACTGGGACAATTGGTTGTAA
Source organism: Dermochelys coriacea (assembly GCF_009764565.3). Taxonomy (NCBI): domain Eukaryota; kingdom Metazoa; phylum Chordata; order Testudines; family Dermochelyidae; genus Dermochelys; species Dermochelys coriacea. The sequence goes on from NC_050077.1 coordinate 39,345,391, forward strand.
ATCGCTCTGTTTACTCGCAAACCTTCCTGGGTATGTGCAGGCCAGCCTTGAAAGAATGGAAAATAAGGTCTTACAGTGACATGTGACCATCTCACCTGGTACTGGAATCCATCTTAAACCTGGTGCTTTTCCATTTAGAGGGAGGGGTGGGGACCCAGAGAGACAAGATTCCTGACTTGTGCCAAAGCTATAAAAGGGGGTGGAACAGAACAAAGGGGGCTGCCTGTCATGAGAAATCCCCTAGTTACCACCTGAGCTGGGACTAACAAGAACTGCGCCGGGAAGAGGATTGGGGCCCATACTAAGAAGGAGTCTAGTCTGTGAAAGAAGCTTATTGGAACATCTCTGAGGGTAAGATTCACCTGTATTCAGTTTCTTAAATGTATTAAGCTTAGACTTGCATGTTTTGTTTTATTTTGCTCAGTAACTTACTTTGTTCTAAGAAAAGGAGTACTTGTGGCTCACCTTAGAGACTAACAAATTTATTAGAGTATAAGCTTTCGTGAGCTACAGCTCACTTCATCGGATGCCTTTGGTGGATTTCCATTTGGATTTGGATTTCCACCAAATGCATCCGATGAAGTGAGCTGTAGCTCACGAAAGCTTATGCTCTAATAAATTTGTTAGTCTCTAAGGTGCCACAAGTACTCCTTTTCTTTTTGCGAATACAGACTAACACGGCTGCTACTCTGAAAGCTGTCATTACTTTGTTCTGTCTGTTATTACTTGAAACCACTTAAATCCTACTTTTTATACTTAATAAAATCACAGAGTAAGTGATTAATACCTGGGGGAGCAAACAGCTGTGCATATCTCTCTATCAGTGTTATAGAGGATGGACAATTTATTAGTTTACCCTGTATAAGCTTTATGCAGAGTAAAATGGATTTATTTGGGGTTTGGATCCCATTGGGAGCTGGGTGTCTGGGTGCTGGAGATAGGTGACTTGCTGAGCAGTTTTTGGTTAAAGTCTGCAGCTCTGGGAGCATGGACCAGACCTGGGTCTTTGTTGCAGCAGACTAGCGTGTCTGGCTCAATAAGACAGGGTTCTGGAGTCCCAAGCTGGCAGTGGAAAATGGGCTCAGAAGTAGTTTCAGCACATCAGGTGACAGTCCCAAGGGGGTCTCTGTGACCAAACCCGTCACAAAGCTGCCTCCCTAGGGGATCAAAGAGTAAGATGTATTTTGAAAGGGCTAATTACTGATAGGTGATGAAGTGGGAAATGATTCACACACTTCCTGTGGGTGATGTCTCTTGAGACCTCCCCTGTTACGCAACAGATGCCTTGGTCAGGCCTGTGAAGTGCTAGCCAGCTCTTGTCAGTGCCAGGAGGCTGCAGTGCTGGTGCCTGGGGATAGGCCCTGTATATGCTTGGGAAGTGGTGGCTTTCAGCAAATCTTTCACCACAGAGAAGTAAGTTTGTGCCAAGCAAGTAGAGCCTGAGCCAAAGCAGTGGGAGTCTTTTCATTGACTTTGGTGGGCTTTGGATCAGGCTCCTATTTAGGATCTTATGCCAGTGGGATCTTCACATGCCTGGGAGGGGAGTGTGGAACAGCATAACATACAAACTCGGGATAATGACATGTGCAGGATCACACAGACTGACATTACTCCTGGGGGAATTATGCGCCACTGTGTATACACAGAATTCATGTCCCCTGCAGATTTATTTGCCTTCATTTTTTTTTTTGCAGGACTTATGACAGGGAAGCAAAGGGAAGCTGCAAGATCAGTCATGCACCACTCCTTATCAGAGCAGATACATTGTTTCAGGCACCCGGAGCAGCCGGCGGAGAGGTGAATCATCACAGGGCTCGGGACACCTCAGCCAGTGGCTCCTACCATGAGTTGGGATCAGCTGCTAGTGCTGGCTGGGTTGGAGGCAGAAGGGGACAGGACTTCCTCTTCCCCTGAAGAAGTGTCTGGGGCTGTGTCAGACCCACCCCCAGAAACTGCAGGAAGCTCAGCATCCTCCAGCTCCCTGCCCACATCGCTCCTTAATTGTGGGGGAGGGGTCACTGTACAGGAGCTGCTCCCCCATTCACCCAACCCGCATGCATCCGGGCCTCCCATACCCAGACACTCCTGCCAAGCCTCACTAGGTACATCCAGAACCCTCCTAGCCCTCTATACCTATACCCCCACTCCACTGAATCTCAACCACTGCCTCCAGATCCCCACCCCTGCACTCAGACAACTCCACACTGAGTTTCTTACACTCAAACCACCATCCTGATGCCCCACCCCCTACACTACCCTGACCTTCCACATCAAGACCCCCACACCACTGACCCAACTAGCTGCACCCTGACCCCCACCCCACAGACCCTCCCCCCACTACTGAGACCCCCACACCCCTCTGCTGAGCCCCAACCATCTTCACCTGGAAGCCCCTGCAGAGTTCCATTGCCTCTGCACCTGGAACCCCACCAACAAGCCTCTGTGTATCCAGATCCCCTACACCTAGACCCTCCACTGAGATGCCTGCACCCAGATTGTCCCACAATCCTCTTACCCCACATCTGGATCCCCCACACTGAGCCCCTCCACACTTGGATCCTGCTTGGTTGAGCATACCTGTCTAACACCTGGTGCAGAGGGACTTCTCTCTTCTGCTCAAACCCCTGCTCCATCCTAGGCCCTGCCCCCACTCCACCCTTTCCCCCAATTCCCCACCCCTGCCCCACCTCTTCCCACCCCTGCTCCGCCCCCTCCCCCAAGGGTGCCCCATATTCAATTGGTGCCTCCCCATTGTGGGGGGGCATGAGCAAAAGTGCAAATCACGTGTGTGTCCCCCCCACGCCCAGCCCTGTGGCCACTGCACTCCCCCAGCTCCATGTTACCTGCGGGGAGGGTGCTTTGTCTTCCCGCTGCACCTGCCCTCCTGGCATGTTCTTCTGCTCTCCCTGCTCCCCAGAAGCCCAGGTGGGGAGCAGGAGGGAGCCCCTTTTAACACCAACCCCTCCCGGTCACTGCTCTGCAGCCCTGCCTGGCAGCTGCCTGAGAGAGCCTGGCTGGGGAGGAAGTGGCTCCTGTTCCCCGTCTGGCTTGGCTGCCAGGGACCCCAGCACCCGAGCCCAGGCAGGCAGCAGGAGTCACCTCCAACTATGCTCTTTCAGGCAACCATAGCACTGCAGAGCAGCGTCTCAATGGCTGGAAGGGGCTGGTCCTGCCCCTTCTACTCCGCACATCTGGGCCATGCGTCGCTCAGGCCGCCCACCCTGTTCCTCCCCCAGAATGTCGCCAAACAGCTGATGGCAGCCGGCTGGAGGCACTGCGGGGGATGGGGATGAGCTGATTGACAGGGCCCAGCCCTGGAGCACCCACGGAGTCAGTGCCTATTCCCCAGAGTGTTTCTGGGGCAAGCCCAGGCCTTGTGCTGTGTCAGGGTCAGGTGCAGCCTCACTACTGAGTCTGGGTCCTGGGGTTGGGGGGGCTGCAGGGTGATCTGCAGCCAGTGGCCTGTGCTCCAACTAAATTCGTTAGTCTCTAAGGTGCCACAAGTACTCCTTTTATTACACACAGTGTGCCTTGCCAGGGGCTATGGCGAGGAGGAGCGGGGAATCTCCTGCAGGAGACCTTGGGTCCGGTTTGCTCTGCCTGGGCAATGAATATCCTACAGAGCTCATTTTTGTAGGATTCAGGGGTTGCTCCAGTATTGCTGGCCCAAAGTTTCCCTCTTCTACCAGCTGTGCAGTGACCTGGGGGAATTGCAGGGGAACTGCACATCAGGAGAGTAGCATAAGCCAAGCCAGTACTTGTGATGTGAGTGTGTGCCTTGCAAGTACAGCACAGATGCTCAGCAGTGCTCTGGTCACTGGAGTCAGCCCTCCCAAAGACCAAGATTGTGTTGAGCCAGACCTTGACTTTGCTGGAGCTGGGTCTGGGCCATTCACATGGGAGTGTAGCATGTTCAGCACTGGAGCAGATCAGGTTCTTTTGTGGCATTCCCCTGCTCCCTTTTCACAGGGAGAGATTCATGTGCATTCCAGTGACAATAACAAGCTGTGGTTGGCTGGTCCTTTAATTCCAGTCCCCCTGGAGTCCCAGATCCCTTTTGCAAACACACTACTTCATTGGAATTCTGGCGGGAGCCGAGATGGGAGCAAAACAATCCACCCCCACCACCTCCCTTCTTCATTCTCTCCCCTCCCCCTCCAGCTATCTTTATGGTAATGGCACTTGGCCAGCTTCCAGCTCACATGCCATCTCCATTCTTTCACTCCAAAGGTATCAGAACAACGGGATGCCGCTCTTTTGTTGGAGCCAATGCATGTGGTAGGTGGAGAGATAATTGTCCCCTTGGCGCCCACCCTTTCTCCTAGCACCCCCCTCCCTGTGATCACCTAACCCCAAGGCCTCTCGGACTGCAATATTGAATCTGTCTCACTGGCAAATAGATTGGCTAAATGGGCTGGTTCAGAATCAAAGCATGGACCAAAGCAATTGGGTCTGGACAAACACTGCAGAATGTAGCCTGTTATGGAGTGGGTTGGATCCAAAGGTAGTGTGGGTTTGGGATCTGAAGGCAGGTAGCAGCCCTCCCCCAGGGCAAGGCAGGGTTGGCAGTGATAAGCATTTAGAGGGAATGCACAGGTATTTATTCTCGGTCAGAATCACAAAGTTTAAGGCCAGAAGGGACCATCCAGGTCATCTACTCTGACCTCCTATACAGCACAGGCCTCTAAACCCCTGCACTAAACCCAGGAGCCTGCATTAGACTACAGTATTACAGCCCTCCAGAGACTAATGTGTGCCACAGGCAGAGAATAGAGGGACCAAGGTGCACCAATGCCCGAGGCCCCTGCAATGGCAGGGAATTGAGTTAATGAGCTAGACCCACCTATCCTAGCAAGTGACCACACTCTTCCTACTTGGAGTCTAAGAGCACCTGGGTCAACAACACTATTGTTACGGTCTACACCTTTAAACTAAGGATAACTGGACCATGGACCAGAGCATTGGAAACTGTTCCTATTTTTATTCTACCTCCCAGGGTTGTGGTGAGGATTAATTATTTGATGTGTCTCAGTGCAAAGGGCTGTGCAGTGACTTGGGATTTACAATGCCGTAATTGAGAGCAGAATGAGGTTCTACCAACATTAGTGTAATCTCCTTTAAGCTCATGTAAATCAGGAGTAACAGCACTGAACTCAGTGGAAATGCATCACTGTGAAACTGGGGCGAGAGAAGAATTAGACAATGTGTTATAATGAGTGGGAAATGGCCATTTTGTTTTCCCCAAAAACTCTGGAAGGAGACAAAACAATTTTTGCTTCATTCAAAATTTTTCATAGAACTCTTGTATTCCAAAATGAAAATGTCAACAAAGATTCCACTGGGAAAGGGAGAAAAGTAGACAAAAGAGGGAGGAAGAAATTAACGCTGAAAATGGACGAAAAATGTAGGTTACTAATCAAAACAATTTTTCATTTCAATGAAAAAAATAGGAAAATTTCAAAAATGCCAAGAAATAATTGTGAACATTTTTGTATGATTCCAAAAGCCATTTTCAGTCTGAATAACCATTTAACTGAAAACATCTTGACCAGCTCTAATTCTTATTAATTATGATTATGACTTTTTTTGTCTCTCACACTGCCTTGCTTGCTGTTTGATTTTCCATATAATTTTTTTCTCCATTAGATTTTGTCTCATTCACCTTTTTTGCTCCTTCCCCACTCCCAGTTTTCAAGTGGGACACAAACCATTAATATTTGCACTTGAGCTGAACTCCCAAGTGCACACAGTCTGAGTGGTTTTGGAATTAGGCGAAGTGCATTCACTCTGGGTAGCTTTCGCACACTTGTAGTTTATACCATGCACAGGCTGCTGCTGTTTAAGGTTGCTGATGGTACTGAGTTACAGTCTGCATGATAGATGAGCTGCAGAGCAAAGCTGCCTTGCAACAGATCTCATGCTGGTGAAGTAGTGCTTCCATACAAGAGAACCGGAGTGACTCAGCATTAAGACCAAATGTTAGCTGTTGAATATAGTGGGCTGTAAGGTAGCATAGTCTAGTGGCTAAGGCTGTGGGCTGAGCACCAGGAGACTGTGTTCTAGTACTAGCTCTGCCACTTGCTTGCTGAGTCCCTTTTCCTCTCTCTGTGCCTCAGTTTCCTTGCATTTAAAACAGGAATAATACCCTTCTTCATAAAGTGCTCTGAGATCAATGGCTGAGGCTCACCTTATAAGAGCTCAGTGGTCTCTTTTCTCTCCAAGTGTTTGCCATAGAGAACAGGATCCCAGGCATGAAGTGATCCTGCTGGTTCACCTCCCTATTTCACCTTCCTACATGTTATATCCAGGGGCTCTTCTGCAGGCCTCTTACACCAAAATTCCCCAGCCAGGTGGTGCCTTTTACTCTGTCTTTGCACTCCCTATGGCTAACTCTATCACTGTGTTGATGGCCATTTATCTCCGGCTGCAGCTTCCAGAACTGTCTGTACCAGACATTTAACAACTAAATCATTGCTCTGGCCTCTAAGGTGCTGCCTCTTCCCCACTCCCCAGAGGGACCTGATTCAGGCAGGAGGAGCTGTCAGACTTTCAGCAAAAAAAGGCCCAGTGAGGGCAGCAGATGTATTGGGCCAGATATTTGTTCACAGATGGGAAAGTTTATTAAAACCTAGATAGACAGATTGCTTGGGTGGCTATTCTGAAGCTGGGACAGGAATCAATCTGGGCTCTGGCTCCACCAGGCCTCCCTTGGAAGTGGTTTCCTTCATGTTTTACTTGAGTAAGTCTCAGCTTTGCTTCTCCATAGCCTTGTTTGGGCTTTGTCTTTAGTTTTGTAATACTCTGGGCAGTGTACATTACACATCCCTGTAGTGAGGTGGACTGGCCCTCCCCAGACACAGAGGAAGATATTCATGGGCAGAGCCCTACCCCCTCGCTCCGCCCCCAGAAGCCAAGGGGCAAGGCTAGGAGTATAAAGGCGAGGCCCAGAAGCTCAGTGGGCAGTCAGCCACTGGAGGGGACAGATGCTTCCCCTGAGCCCTCACACTGGGAGATGGCAGCAGGCCTGCGGAGTGCAGATGACCTGACCTGACCTGACCCCAGGGGAAGCAGATGACTGGCCCAGGCCTCCTGGATGACCCGGCCCCACAGGGAGCAGACGTCTGGCCTGGACCATCTGACCCCGCAGGAGACTGCTGGCTGGCCCATCTCCCACAGAGCTTCTGCTGGCAACAGAGGCCCCTGCAGATCACTTTACCTCACTGGACCAACAGGTAGCCTTGGAGAGGGAGTATGGATGAAGCCCAGGGATAGTAGACCCCTGTTTAGCTGCAATGCTGGCAGAGGGTTGCTGTGTTGCTGACACAGTGGTAGACCCCTCTGCCACTCTTAGGGCCCTGGGCCAGGATGTGGTGGAGTGGGAGGGCCTGCATCTCTCCCTCCACCCCGCCATCCAAGTGAAGGCTAGCTAAAGGAAAGCCTGAGGTAACTAACTTTGGGTACAGGCCCAAGCTGAGTGACTTTGTTTCCTGCCCAGCTCTGAACCAGATCCTGGGCTCGTTGACTACTTGAAGTCCCACCTGAGTGCAGGCTTGAACCGAAGGACTGCAGCTCACCCTGAGCAAGGGGCTGGACTATGGGCTTTAGCTCGCCACTGTAGTGAAAAGCTGGGTGACGGACTGCCAGTTCCCCTGGAATGGGGGGAGACAATGGAGTTGGGGCTCAGCTGAAAAGGATGCCATGGTCTGGGAGTGACGGGATGCCCCACAGACAGAGGGCGCAGAGGGTGCTCCAGAATTGGACAGAGCTAATTCCTGGAGCAACCAGCAGGAGGTGCTGTGGTGATGAGCACAACCTGTTACAGTCCCCCTCTGGGACACTCCACAGAGGATAGGAGTTATTGCAGCCTTAACTACAGAGCTTTAGCTCAAGCTGCAGCAGCTTGTGTTTCACTCGGAGTTCCCTGGGTCAGTCCCCCATGTGTTAGCTAAGGGAGGTTGCATCAAGGTTGCATGTACTTTTGCCTCTCCAGTGGGGAATGGGAGGGTTCAGTACAGGAGGTTCCTAGGGTGCCTGTATCAGCTTCCTGCCTTCCTAGAGCCCCAGACTAAGTCCCATTTGCATTCACCCAAGGTTTGGCTGCTGTGCTGGTCCTACGTTGAACTGCTCTTGGAGATGCATTTGTGAGTCCTAAGCCCTGGATCCAAGCCAGCAGCTTCTACTTTAGAAAGGTTTCTCCATGGACTACTGGAGCTGTGCAGGGGGATGGAGTAACCTGCTTGCAGCTGATGTGAGGTCATCTGCTACAATGAGCTGGTGACTCCTTCTCTTGCCTGCTCTCTAGTCCCCCTTCCCCACCCCACCCGGCCAAGTTCCTGTATCCAGGAAAGCCTGGGAAACATGCTCTGTCGGTCTGGGCCCAGAGCCCAGCCCATTGTGGCCGTGAATTGCTGCAGGATAAAGTAAGCAATGGGATGGGATGACAGTTCTATGTTAGGCCTGTAGAGGAGGAGGCGGCAGTAGGAAGCTGGGATAAGAGGAAGTGCTTGGTCCCTAGCTGGCTGCCAGTTCTGCTGGAATCTTAATGTAATTAAATTCAATCCCAGGGCACTGAGGGGGCATTTCTGGGAGGTGTAAGCTGCTCCTTTGTGAATCTCAGCTGCTAAGAGTATAGGGCACTATGCTTGGTTTATCTCCAAAAGACACCCCCTAGTTTGTTGTGCTGGTCCCCATCTCCATGGCCACCCTATGTCTGCTCAGCATTTCACTCGATGGCTGGGCAGCACACAGAAGACATCACCCATATGCCTAGAAACACCTTCCACTCCCAGGCTTAGGTGGAAGCGTCCCTGTGAGTGTCCAGAGACATCCCCACCCTGCCACATGGCTGCAGCATCTTGTAGGACACAGTCCAAAGGAATGACGAGACTGCCACCGGCCAACTCATTCCATTGTGAGGATATTGTCTCACTTAGACCTGTTCCAGGCATTCCTGAGGCTGGAGCTTTGTTTCTGGACAGCAGGGCAGTGGGACAATCCAAGTGCATATGAAGGCGAGTTGCTCTGAGTTTGCTGGTTGGGGAGCTCTGAGTGCCTGCATCAGCTCATGTACTGACTGGCTTTGCATAGAGTCAAAGCATTAACACAACCCAGTTCGGGATGATCTTCACTGACTGGCCAATTGCTGAGTACTTCAGCACAAAGCCCAGCAGACAATCCATAGCAGGCCTAGCAGCTTTCCTCCCCAGCTGACATGCAGAGGAAAGCCCAGGGCATATACACAGTTTAAGGCTGCACTGCAGGTAGCATTGTGTCTTGAAATGTGCAAGAGACTTTCCAGAAAACATCCCAGGGTAGAGGAGGGAATGCTGGGCTTCCTGTTTGCCAGCTTGGGGGAGGAAGAGGGAGGCTTACTGAAGCCAAAAGTCACATTTCAGGCACTGTTTCACATGAGAGCAGTTTGTTCTGATTGTTAGTTTGCCTGGAGGCTGTCATTGCTTTGTTAGCCTTTGTGCAGGGGAAGATGTTGGAGGTGCCAGAAGGGCTTCTGGACGGAAATCTTCATTCTGGACTCTCTTATCCCTAAACACCAGACAGTGAGAGGATAGGCTGTTGGAAAACAGCTCCGGTAGTCAGAACAAGTTGGTTTTACTTCTGGCTCAAACTCACTCTGTGACCTTGGGCAGGTCACTTCACTGCCTTGTGTGTCAGTTTCCCCATCTATAAAATGGGAATGGTGGTATTTCTCCATGCCAGGGAGAGTGCTGGGAGACTTGGTTTGCTAAATGCTTTGAGGTCTGTATATAGAAGTTTCGATCCAATTCCAGAGTACTATTCATATAAACTTGTGGAACTCATTGCTACATAATAGTATAGAGACTAAGAGCTCACTGGGCATCCAAAAAGGATTAGACACTTGTACTGATAACAAGAGGCTGGACAGCTATGACAGATACAATGCACTTTTTTTTTTTTAAAGAAGGGAGACCAACCCTCTTGCAGCAGGGCATAAGCCCATCACTGTCTGATGGGAGATAGGAAGAAACTGCCCCCATGGGCTGGTTATTCCATCATTGCCCACTGTGGTGTTTCTTGGATCTGTTTTCAAAGCAGCAGGTGCAGTCAGAAACAAGATACTGGCCTACATGGCTTCCTAGTCGGATCCAATCTGGCAGTTCCTATGCTCCTCTGAGTTCATATTCTCCAGGCACTATGTTCACCTCCTCGGGTGGGAGGGGTCGAGCATTTTGTGTGACTCCCCCTAAGCCAATCTTAATCCAGGTGGACATGCTACAGAGGGAGGCACATGGCCTGGATTCCTGGAAAGGCAGAATCCTCCCCAGCAAGGGGCCTTCGCACAGGGGAATATAAGAAGTCAGCTTCTGATGCTCCTGGGTGTCCAGAAGCAGGCGGAGATCTAACAGGGCCCTCCAGGTGGGCCCCGGAGAACAAAACCAGGCAGAACCCTTTCCCAGAAGGAGGTCATATGGTCTTCTGCATTTCTTCCTATTGCTTCCCTCACCCCACCAAAACAGCTGGGCATGAGCTTTATCCAACAAGCTCTCTGGCAAACCCCAATTTTGGTCAGATCCTTGTTCAGTCGGATTGGCTGAATGAGAGCGTTATTTGGCATTCGCACCCTGGATGCACCCCATTCAAACACCCTTGAGGCAATAGACCCCATTGCACCCTGCATGAGGAGGGATGGGACCTGTCAGCCCTGGGCCTGAGCCTGCAGAAAGGGAAACAGCAGTCAATTGGTTGGAATTAATGACCATATTTTGCAAAGCTCTAGCAGCTAATGAGCTGAGCTGCACGGTTATTTGGCTGGGTTTTCGCTCATTATTTTTCCTCTTGTTAAATTAACTGGGCAGGGAACACTACAGCTGAACTTTTGACTTGGTGTCTTGGCAAACTTTCCCTTTAATTAATATGTCACTGGGAATGGCCAAAATAAGCCCCCAACCATAGTGCAGTAGCAGGTGTGTTGGGGGTGTGGAATTGTACAAGTGGCCTGATGCTGCCATCCTACAGCAGGCAAAACTCCAGTTAACTCCTGCGGGAGTTTTGCCTGAGTAAAGAATGCAGAATTGGCCTTAGGGTTTGTAAAGAGCTCCATCCTGTTTGCTAGGTTAGGATGTTTTCCATGCTCCCAGTTAGGGATGCTGCAGAACATGCATTTAATGATACTACAACAGCAGCCACCTGACACTTCATGTTTGTCACTAAGCTGCACCCCATCTCCACTCAGAACATCCAGGCAGCCATGGGGACAGAACTCAGATGCTCCTCCTAAAGCACAGGCCACTTGAACCCCAGGAGAATAGCCATAAGCTGTTAGCAATATGAGGCCTAGGAGACACATCTGAACAATACTGATTGTGCCCAGTAGAGGCCCAAATTCATTAAAATAGGAAACAATTTCTTCAGGGACGTACTCTGTCTATTTACTGTCCCAGGGTCAACCCAAGAAATGCCTGAGGGGAAGTATCTCACTTCTTGCAATCTGATCACTAACCATGGAACCTGGCTGTCCTCTGTCATGGTCTGTGGAACTACCCCAGTGTGAGAGCAAGGAGAATCAGGGCCTCTACTGAAGGGGCTTCAAGGATACTGGGTCTTAGGAAGCAGCATAGGATTGCCAGCTTTCTGATTTCTGAAAACTGGACACTACAACAGGAGGGCTGGAACCATCCCCATCACTCACTAATCTCCCCCTTTCTCCTTGCTGGATCCAGTCCACTTCCCTCCACCTCCCTACAGCTGGGCTCCCTCTGCTCTGGGGCTAGAACAGGAGCCTGCCTGCCTGCCCATGAGATACAGGTAGGAGGTAGCCCCAGCTGAGCAGGGGCTGGCATGGGTTCATGATCCAGCACCTCCTCCCTTGGCCCACCAACCCTTGGTAACTGGCCTTTTGGTATCCGGTCAGTAAATGTGACCAGACGCTGTACAGGCAGGGCTGGATTAAGGTTATGAGGGACCTTAGGCTAATGGGAGGGAAGAGCCTAAGTATGAATTACATATTGCAAAAAAATTATGAAGTCATCAAACATTTATCTACATACATATCTTTCATCTTTGTCTGCATCCCTGAATATTTGCCACTCGTATTACTTGCATTGTCATGGACATGACACAGGCTGATATCAATCCCACTTTCGGTGAGGAAATAAAGTAGGTATGAGGCAAGTTTTTCCCTTCTGTGGCTCATGATGTTTATGAAGGTCATGAAATGCTCAACTGGTCCACTGGGTAGCACATAACTCAAGGTGACAGCTGATCCACATGTGACATGTCTGGTGTTGAGTTGATGGATACTGAAAAATATCCCACATCTTTGATCTCATCTACAATGGCTGATAGAACGTCATCTTTGCCAGCAGTGCAATGAATTCATCACAAAAAGTCTTTGATAGAATGGCCTTTTCCACGATTTGTGTGTTCATTAATGTGCTGAGGTAAGAGAGTCGAACTTAGCAATTAGCTCTAGAATGCCAAGGTAATTACCATTGTGTTTCGATCCAACAGTCTCATCTGAGTCCCAGAATGGCAGAACACATTCAGCAAGAAAAACTATGGTTTCAACTACATGTCTGAGAACATTCTTCCACTAAGCATGAGCTTCCAAAAACTGTTTTTCCATTTGGGTATCAATTCTGCCACTAACTTTCTTTTGGACATAGGTTTCAGAGTAGCAGCCGTGTTAGTCTGTATTCGCAAAAAGAAAAGGAGTACTTGTGGCACCTTAGAGACTAACAAATTTATTAGAGCATAAGCTTTCGTGAGCTACAGCTCACTTCATCGGATGCATTTGGTGGAAAAAACAGAGGAGAGATTTATATACACACACACAGAGGACATAGTAGCTGCTAACTGACAATGCATGCTGCTCACTCATTGCATGATTGGTAATGTATGCAGTGTTCTTCCAATCACTGAAGCCTTTGCGGAACATTCCCTAGTTTTTGGTATCAGAAAACAGGCAGCAATAAAAACAGTACACCTTCTTCTTAAAAGGCAAATAGATGGCAAGCAAGAATGGCTCAATCAATGTGAAGTTAAGCTTCACATTCAAACATTGATTTGGTCAGATAACAATTCTGATTGGTGTACTCTTGCTTTGTCAATGAAAAGTCAAACATCTAGATTCTGCCATTTCTGTGGACTTCTCAAGATCTCATTGCATATTGGACCGAGAAGGACCATGTCCCACTCTCCTGGGTCATCGGAGAAGGATATTTTTGTATTACTATCACTGGGAAAGTCTTCAGAGGAGTGGGTTGAGAATGCAGCTAGAGCAGTCACAGGAGGCTGCTCCTTTTTCATCAGGTGCAGGTTCACTTGGATTGGTATTTGCCTGGACTTCCTCACCACCCGACTTAGTAGGAGGAAAAAACATTGGAGAAGGAGTACCGTTCAGCACTACATCTTGCCTTTGCCGTCTTTCTTTGGCTTCCTTCAGTTTCTGCCATCCTCCTTGCTTTGACATGGTTTCTATTGTCCAGTTTAGTCCTTCTGTGTACAAAGTTCAATATTTACTTAGCCCACAAAGACAATCACAACTACTATAAATTGAATTCACAATCTTGATGGATTAATTTGTACAAACAAATAAATATTTAATGAGACAAAGAATTTCCAATGGCCCCACTACCGTCACTCAGCTGTTACTTCAATATGGAATGGAGGCCGTAGAGTAGGGCCTAAATATAGGACAGCCTAAAAATTAGGGCTTAAAGTAAGGCCTAAAAATAGGAGGGCCTAAGGCTATAGCCTTCTTAGCCTATAGGTTAATCCGGCCCTGTGTACAGGCCCCCTTTCAATCAGACTTTCCGGTTGCAGAGTAGCAGCCGTGTTAGTCTGTATTCGCAAAAAGGAAAGGAGTACTTGTGGCATCTTAGAGACTAACAAATTTATTAGAGCATGAGCTTTCATGAGCTACAGTTCACTTCATGCATCCGATGAAGTGAGCTGTAGCTCACGAAAGCTTATGCTCTAGTAAATTTGTTAGTCTCTAAGGTGCCACAAGTACTCCTTCACTTTCCAGTTGAAAACCAGACACCTGGCAGTCCTAGCAGCAGCTTGCATGTAAGAAGAGGCAGGTAACTTCCCACAGAGACACTCAGCCCTACAGTGCCTTGCACTCACCCTCCCTGTTCTGTTCTCTCGTACATCCCTGCAACCTTGGTCCACTCTGTGGCTAGGTGTAAAGGAGACTAGAATTAGGTACAACAGGAGTTTGGGGCTTGTGCAATGATTTTTATGAAAGTTGGCCCCAATTCCAGTCCTTGGGGTAGCTGTATCAGAACAACCCTCACAATATAGACAGGCTAAGCTGCTCTTTGAAATCAATGGGCATTCCCTTTGAGGATCTGTGCCCAAGGGACTTGCTCCAGGTCCCGCAGCGAGTCAGTGGCAGAGACAGGACCAGAAGCCAGGACCCCCTATTCCCACTTCCCTCTGCTCTGAGTGCTGAATGCCACATCCCCTGTGAACCTGGACTAACAGGAGTGGCAGGGAAAAAATGATTTAAAAACATAAATATGAATGTGAAAGTGTCTCCATCTGTGGGTGGGCTGGCCCTTTAAGGGAGTTGGGCCTAGTTCTCCTCCTCCCAGGTGAGGGGTTTTGGCTTGGGCAGGTGGTTGGGTCAGGTGACTGAGCATCCCATGACAATAGCCTCAAGGCAGGGCTTTCCATAAGACCTACAGGAAACGGCTGTCATGGAGCAGCAAGAAAAGGCTGAGGGGGTGAGCCTGCATCTGGAATGGGGCCACTGGAGCTCTCCTGCCTGGGGGAAATGGCTTGAGAGAGAGTCAGCACCTGAAGCCCTGATAAAAGAGTAACTGGGGAGCCCTGAGGAAGGGATCAAATTGGCTTACGGAACCCTAAGCTGAGGGTGAGGAATTGAAAGACTTTGTTTGCTTGTACGTCTTGTTTACCCCCAGAAGTAGTGGGTAGACTTCATGACATGGCTGGAAGCACTGGGACTGGTGCGGCCAAGAATGGGAGACTAAAGTGCTTACTACTGACTGAGAGGAAACTGAAGCACAGAGCACCAGGTACTAAGATGATTTTGTCCTGCTCTACCTAAGGCACTTAGCACATTTAGAGTGTTACCATAAAGTAAATAATTTCTCTGATCTATGTGAACTGCTTCCGATGAATATAATTCCTTCTTTGCCAGGACATGTTCCAGTCACTTGCTCCCTAAGCCATTACAGCATCTAAACAAACAGATGGGGAGATACTGGCTGGGGTGGCTGCTTTAGTCCCTCTCTCCATTCAGTCACAGGATGACGTAGCAATTGGAGCAACTTGTGTCAGTGCTCAGATAGAGAGATGGGGAGGTGTTTATATTTTGCTTCTGTCTTGCTCTGGTTCGCAGGCATATTAAAAATACTCATTCCTTTCACTTGCAACAGAATTGTTCCTTCTTACTCCACTCCTCTCCCATGAGCCCCTGCAGCTTCCTGATATCACCCAGTCCCTTGAGGCACCTGAATCCTTTTTTCTTGGCCTCACTGTGCTCCCTGCATTGAAGCCATTGTCAACAACTCCTCTTTCTCTTTTTTTACCACGCTATACATCTGTCCCCACCTTCAACAGCAACCCCCTTCTCCCATTTCCATCCTTCACTTGCTCAGCAGAATGGTTGTAAAAGAGGGGTTCTTCCAGTTCCCCACACCAATAGCTGAGTGTCTTCCCCCTTCCCGTAACATAGACACTGCTCTGTTATGGCTCATAAAATGAGTTCTTGCTGCTGCTGAAGGCACCTTACAGCACCACATTCTCTGTGTGCTCTGTGCTGCCTTTGAGGTTTCAGCATCCTGTAGCACTGCTATACCAAAGCATCACTGGCCCATGGCTTATCTCTCTAGCCATTCCTTCCTCATCTCTGGAGGTGGTCCGTCCAAGACGCCACTCAATGAGTCCCATTGACTTCGCTGCTTCTCCTATGGAATGGAATAGGGATGAAAGTAGGAGGGTTTTAATAGAAATTGCTCAATAAACCTGTGGGATATTTAAAAAATTATATCCTTTCTCTCTCAGCTTTTGACCCTTGTACAGAAAGGGTATAATTCTCTATTAAATTCTCTGGAGGAGCTGAAAGACCTTTAGAAAGGTGATTGTTTTCTGTTAGATTCTATAGGACTCTCCTAGAAGGGTTGGCTCTCTGCTTTTTTCTTCTATCTATCTTCTGCTTCCATCACCTCTGAGCACTTGTAGCTGCCACTCAACCCAATGGGAGCTGAAGATCAGGCCTGAAGATGGATTAGGGCGTGCATCTTCGAAGGTATTTAGAGTCCTATTCCCATTGATTTCAATGGAAGGTAGAAGTCTACACACTTGGGCCTTGGAGCCTTGCTTTGGGCATCCCATCAGGAAGTCTTGGCCTCCATTTTTCTCCTGCCACCAGAAGCAGAATGAACCACCCAAGGCTGATATTCCGGTGGAGCTGCAGGCAGTGGGAAAGGAAAGCTCATTGGGCTCCAGTAAAGCATGGCCTAACCCCAGTGCATCCCCTTCGCCAATTACCATGGTGAGGCATTGTGCAAGCCAAACAAAGTTTCCCTCCGGATGGGCCTAGGTGAAGTGGCCTAAACTGGCCAGCCACGTACAGCTGTGGCCTCAGTGCCCAGCAGTCGTCAAGTGGGCTTAGACATACCTGGGCTCCAGTGTCTTGCCAAACACAGCTATGGCCTGTGGGAGGGGGTGAGGGGGAGAGCAAGTGTGACATGGTTGCAGGTGCTACTTAGTGCTAATTGGACAGGGGAGGAAATCTTCTTCAAAATGCTCATGCTAAACCCAGCAGCTATTTCCCAGGCCACTTCCCCAGGGGATTTGCTGGCTGCTTTTTGGCGGATGAGCTGCGTCACTCAGGGGCTAAATGGGGGGCCTAAGCCTGGGACTTTGCTCAGGCGAAGCTCACAGGACCAAGCCCTGAAATCCTCAGCTGATGGAAATCAGTGCTTCAGTGGAGCTCTGCCATTTACCCCAGCAGAGGGTAAAAAGGGGAGGTTCTAACCTCCCAGAATGTGGCATCTAGTTCCACTCTTGGCACCTCTTGGACACCCCCATTCTTCAGGCCCAGTTCCACTTGGTCATTCAGACTTTTTGGGGAGTGATAGTCCATCACTGCACCTTGAGCTACTTCCTTCATGCCACCTGTCCATGACTAGTGCAGGTGTAACACCCACACCTCCTGGGCGTGCTGTTCTGTCCCACCTAGTGGTACTGAGACCACTTATTGAGAGAGAGGTAAAATGAGTCTGCTCTACAGCCTTAGCCAAGCCAGTTGGCTTTTAGCTCATGCAGTAGAAGCTCATGCACTAAACTCCAGAAGCCCCATGTTCTATTCCACCCGCTGATGACCGGGGTCTGTCAGCATTACACAAGCAGCGGACTTTGCCTGAGTAAAGTGCACTATAAGTGGCAGCCTATGGCTCCATGACTTATTTGCTTGCACGCATTTGTTTTCCAGCTCATGGGTCTGCATTCCGAATCCTGGCTGCATAGCGCACTCTGAGATGCTGTACTAAAGACGACTGATGCCATCATACAAACAGGTCTGGCAGGAATGCTCTGCAGCCTGGATGGAAGGTAGTGACTTTTCCCCTTCAAAGGAGGGGTGTTTATAGCACTTCCCATGTGACAGAAAGCCAGTGAGAGGAGGGAGGCCAGTAGCATTACATTGTCTGAATGGAGCTGATCTTAACCAAGGAGAAGGATCCGTCACCAGTGAGCTCCTTTGTTTTAAGAAATACACCCTGAGATCTTGCCCTGAAGCGCCAGAATGGCCCTAGCTCCTCCTATGCATTCCCTAGCCAGGTTGTACTGAGCTCTCGTAAAGCTTTGCCAATGCCCTGGGTCTTCAGTGACCTACTGGTATTGCTGACTTAGGTGCTCAGAGTTCTGGTGAAGCAACTCAGACCTCCTTGGTACCAGTTCCGACTCCACTAGCACTGTATTTCACAGAGCTGTGTGCTCACATACATGGCTAGGTGTGTGCATGCCTGTCTGGGGTGAGTCTGCTGTGCATACAGTATGGGTGAGGGAAGGAAAGTTCTATAGATAAAAGCAGCCAGAACTAACCCTGTTGAGCTCTAATAGGAGACTGTGCAGTGATGAACTAGTTACACTTGACAAAAAGCTTGGGTGGGGAAGAAATGACAAGAGCCAAGGCTAGCTCTGTTCATCATACATGATAAAGAACTCATGTCACAAGCTGCCTCTGCCTAGGGAGAAGTAACCATTAGCCGGGGGGAGGGGATTACCCCCAACTTCATTAGCATGTGGAATAACTTGCTTCTGGGAGCTGGTACTGATTCTGAATTGGATATTTATGGAATAACCATGTCTCTAGTATAGCAAATGAATAAGTAGATAATTCATGCATGTGGACCTTTGCTTCTTTCTGTCTTCAGTGCCCATGAGTGTGTGCATGTTTGTCTCCATGTGTCTGTGGATGACCAGAGAGGAAGGTGGGCCCAATGGTTAGAGCACTAGCCGAGAACTCGATTCAAACCCCTGCTTTGCCACAAGACTTCCACTGCTTACACAAAACTTGCACATCCACTGCTTTCCCCTCATCCTCAGAGCCAGTTATCTCATCATAAAAGGCAATTAGGTTAGTCAGGCATGACTTGCCCTTGGTGAATCCATGCTGACTGTTCCTGATCACTTTCCTCTTCTCAAAGTGCTTCAAAATTGATTCCTTGAGGACCTGCTCCATGATTTTTCCAGGGACTGAGGTGAGGCTGACTGGCCTCTGTAGTTCCCCGGATCCTCCTCCTTCCCGTTTTTTTAAAGATGAGCACTACATTAGCCTTTTTCCAGTCATCCAGGACCTCCCCCAATCACCATGAATCTTCAAAGACAATGGCCAATGGCTCTGCAATCACATCCACTAACTCATAGATACTAAGGTCAGAAGGGACCATTATGATCATCTAGTCTGACCTCCTGCACAACGCAGGCCACAAAATTTCACCCACCCACTCCTGCGAAAAACCTCTCACCTATGTCTGAGCTATTGAAGTCCTCAAATCGTGGTTTAAAGACTTCAAGGAACAGAGAATCCCCCAGCAAGTGACCCATGCCCCATGCTACAGAGGAAGGCACAAAACCTCCAGTGCCTCTTCCAATCTGCCCTGGAGGACAATTCCTTCCCGACCCCAAATATGGCGATCAGCTAAACCCTGAGCATATGGGTAAGATTCACCAGCTAGATACTACAGAAAATTCTTTCCTGGATAACTCAGGTCCCACCCCATCTAACATCCCATCACAGGCCATTTGGCCTATTTACCATGAATATTTAATTACCAAAGTCATGTTATCCCATCATACCATCTCCTCCATAAACTTGTCAAGTTTAATCTTAAAGCCAGATAGATCTTTTGCCCCCTCTGCTTCCCTTGGAAGGCTATTCCAAAACTTCACTCCTCTGATGGTTAGACACCTTCGTCTAATTTCAAGTCTAAACTTCCTGGTGGCCAACTATATCCATTTGTTCTTGTGTCCACATTGGCACTGAGCTTAAATAATTCCTCTCCCTCTCCGGTATTTATCCCTCTGATATATTTATAGAGAGCAATCATATCTCCCCTCAACCTTCTTTTAGTTAGGCTAAACAAGCCAAGCTCCTTGAGTCTCCTTTCATAAGACAAGTTTTCCATTCCTCCTTTAGCACCCTCTGATGCAGTGCATCCAGCCCCATGGACTTGTTCTTGTCCAGCTTTTCTAAATAGTCCTGAACCACCTCTTTCTCCACAGAGGGCTGGTCACCTCCTCCCCATACTGTGCTGCCCAGTGCAGTAGTCTGGGAGCTGACCTTGTTCGTGAAGACCCAGGAAAAAAAAACATTGAGTACATTAGCTTTTTCCACATCCTCTGTCACTAGGTTGCCTCCCCCATTCAGTAAGGGTCCCCACTTTCCCTAACCACCTTGTTGCTAACATACCTGTAGAAACCCTTCTTGTTACTCTTAACATCCCTTGCTAGTTGCAACTCCAATTATGGTTTGGCCTTCCTGCTTTCACTCCTGCATGCCTGAGCAATATTTTTATACTCCTCCTTGATCATTTGTCCAAGCTTCCACTTCTTGTAAGCTTTTTTTTTTTGTGTTTAAGATCAGCAAGGATGTCACTGTTAAGCCAAGCTGGTTGCCTGTAATATTTACTATTCTTTCTACACATCAGGATGGGTTGTTCCTGCATGCAACCTCAATAAGATACTTTAAAATACAACCAGCTCTGCTGGACTGCTTTCCCCTCATGTTATTCTCCCAGGGGATCGTGCCCATCAGTTCCCTGAGGGAGTCAAAGTCTGCTTTTCTGAAGTCCAGGGTCCGTATTCTGCAGCTCTTCTTTCTTCCTTTTGTAAGGATCCCAAACTCTACCATCTCATGGTCACTGCCTCCCAGGTTCCCATCCACTTTTGTTTCCCCTACTAATTCTTCCCTGTTTGTGAGCAGCAGGTCAAGAAGAGCTCTACCTCTAGTTGGTTCCTCCAGCACTTGCACCAGGAAATTGTCCCCTACACTTTCCAAAAACTTCCTAGATTGTCTGTGTACTGCTGTATTGCTCTCCCAGCAGATATCAGGATGATTGAAGTCCCCCATGAGAACCAGGGCCTGTGATCTAATAACTTCCATTAGTTGCCTGAAGAAAGCCTCATCCACCTGGTCTGGTGGTCTATGGAAGACTCCCACTATGACATAACCCTGTTGCTCACACTTCTAAATCTAATCCAGAAACTCTCCGGTTTTTCTGCAGTTTCATACTGGAGCTCTGAGCAGTCATACTGCTCTTACATACAAAGCAACTCCCTCACCTTTTCTGCCCTGTCTGTCCTTCCTGAACAGTTTATATCCATCCATGACAGTACTCCAGTCATACGAGTTATCCCACCAAGTCTCTGTTATTCCTATCACATCATAATTCCTTGACTGTGCCAGGACTTCCAGTTCTCCCTGCTTGTTTCCCAGGCTTCTTACATTTGTGTATAGGCACTTAAGATAACTCACCGATCATCCCTCTTTCTCAGCATGAGGCAGGAGTCCTCCCCTCTTGCACTCTCTTGCTTGTGCTTCTTTCTGCTATCCCACTTCCCCACTTACTTCAGGGCTTTGGTCTCCTTCCCCCAGTGAACCTAGTTTAAAGCCCTCACTAGGTTAGCCAGCCTGCTTGCAAAGATGCTCTTCCCTCTCTTAGTTAGGTGGAGCCTGTCTCTGCTTAGCAATCCTTCTTGTAACACCATCCCGTGGTCAAAGAATCCAAAGCCTTCTTCCTGACACCACCTGTGTAGCCATTCGTTGACTTCCATGATTAGATGGTCTCTACCTGGGCCTTTTCCTTCCACAGGGAGGATGGATGAGAACACCACTTGCACCTCAAACTCCTTTATCCTTCTTCCCAGAGCCACGTAGTCTGCAGTGATCCGCTCAAGGTCATTCTTGGCGGTATCATTGGTGCCCATGTGGAGAAGCAGGAAGGGCTTGAAGAGTCTTGGCAGTCTCTCCGTCACATTGTGAATCCTAGCTCCTGGCAAACAGCACACTTCTTAGCTTTCCTGGTCGGGATGGCAGATAGATGACTCAGTCCCACTTCGGAGGGAGTCCCCGACCACCACCACCATCCTCCTTCTCTTAGGAGTGGCGGTCATGGAACCCCCATTCCTAGGACAGGGCATTTCATGCCTTCCAATCGGAGTCTCCTTCTGCTCCCTTCCCTCAGATATCTAGTCCACTCTCTGCAAGAGTTCATGTTCTCACCATAGGTAAACGGTTGCATATCTGTATCTGCCTGGGTGGTACATGGATGCTCCTCTTTCTTCTGGAGGTCATATGCTGCCAATTTTCTTCACCATCCTTCTGTCCTCACTGCGCAGCCTGCTCTGATTCTTCAGAATGTTGTGCCCGCAGAAGCATATCCTGACGTCTGTCCAGGAAATCTTCATTTTCTCTTATGCAACACAGGGTTGATACTTGTTTCTCCAGTCCTTGAACCTTCTCTTTCAATATGGAGCCCAGCTTGACTTTGTCCAAAAAGACAGATATGACACATCCTGTGCAGGTCACAACAGCTGATCGCTCACCATCTATATTACCTTCCTTCTAAGAGCTTCCTCAGCTGTTGCAGTTACTACTCAGAGAAGCTTGTATGCTGAAAGCCTCAGGGGCTCTCTGAAGGCGAACTCCCAGGCAAACTGCCTCTGTTCGCCATTCAGCTGGTTCTCAACTGGCTGCCTTTTTTATAACAATCAGGCCCACTCAAGGCCTACCTGGAACAAAGCACTCCCAATTTGCACTTTTCAAACCATCAAGCACACAGTCAAACTGACAAACTGTCCCTGCAACAGTCACTCAGATACTCACTCTCCCCCCCCCACACACACAGCTCCCAACACAGCCTCCCTAATGCAGCACTTGGCATAGCTCCTCTCAGACAGGCAAACTGCCTCTGTTAGTCTCTCTGCTGTTCGTTGCTCAGCTCAACGTGGATTACTATTTTTGTGCATCTTCAGCATTTCTCTCTGCACCAAGATCTCTGGGAGAAATTCTTCTTTTGTCTGGTACTGGGCATGTTTCTTGACCTCTGGCAGTTAAATCGGGGCAACAGGTGAGGGAGATCATTGAAATGTCTCTCCAAAACACCATGCTGAGCTAAAGAAGCAAGTGGGCTAAAGGGTGTTGTGATGGGTTGTCACCCTCAGGGTGCAGTCTGGGAACTGTTGGAACTGCTGTGCCCCTTAACCATTCAGCTGGGCTGGCCTCTTTCACACTGCTCTGCTGGTGACTCAGCCAGCCTCTCCAGGACCTGTTATCACCCAGCATGACAGCAGGTGGTGCCACACACCCAATTGAGTTACCTAAGCTACTCATGGACAAAAAGGAGGCCTGCAGTCAACTTCCCAGCTCCCCAGCCTTGCACTCTTACTGGAGTATAAACCCAGAATTATACTATCTTGCACTGCACAGTGATCTGTATGGTGCAAGCACATTAATTTGCTTCCCCCTCAATGTGGGGGAAAATATGCAACAAGTCTGTGTTAACTAAGCTGAGATTTTCCCATACACTTCACTGAAACATACTGGTTAATAAACTTGTTTGATCTTAACTACAGAAAGATAGATTTAAAGTGATTATAAGTGATAGCAAACAGATCAAAGCAGGTTACCTAGGAAATTAAACAAAAACGCTAACTAAGCCTAATATACTAGATAAGATTTGAATTAGCAATACCTCACCCTGACTGATGATACAAGCAGGTTTACAGATTCTTGAGGTACAAGCTGCATCTGCTTTGCAGCTTGGGTCGCCCTCCCCCATTCCAAGTCCTTTTGTCTTTCAGAGGTTCTTTCAGGTGTTGAGTTGTAGAGGAGTGAATACAAATCATGATGTCTCTCCATATGGTGGAAACCCTTTGTTTCAAGCTAAGTTCCAAGCCCAGTTTGTGGGGGGGAAAATACAAGTACCAAAATGGAGTTTAGTATCATGTGGTGTAGTCTGGTCACATGTCCTTGCTTGCTTTGCTGAGTCATAGCCATTATCCATAGGCTGCCTGGAGTCTTCTGGGGAAGGCTTACCAGGTGAGGGATAAGCTTCTCCCAAGGCCTATTGTTTTCCTTAATGGCCCATTACCTTGAATAAGCCCTTCACAATTAGCTGTATAGACTGGAAGCATCTTGCCTAGTGGGTATCACCCAAGTGTAACCACATTTGAAATACAGATACATAGTCCATATTCATAACTCCAGATACAAAAATGATTCATACACACAAATAGATAATAGTATTCACCAAATCATAACTTTTCCAATGACATTCCTTGTACAAGGTGCATCATAATTACATTATAATAATACAACTATATTGAATATGGGGTGCAGAATGTCACAGGCATCACCCAAATCCTCCTGGATTCTGATCTCTGCTTCTTCACAACAGAGAGAGAGGGTGAAAAACTTGAACAGAGAGGAGGAGTTAGTTTGCAGTCCGTGCAGTCTACTGTCCGATTGAGAAGGACAGCATATTATGCTTCATGTTGACCCAGATCTGCAACTGTTGTAAATCTGCCTAGCCCCACTCAGGACAATGGATTTACATCAGCTGGGGATCTGACCCTTTCTCTAGTGTTATGTGGGATTTTGTAAAAGGCTGCCCCAGAGTAATAAAAATGATGGAAGAGAGTTTCTCAGTGTCTCTTTTAAAGGATGTCTGAAATTATTCTAGCAAACACATAGTGTGGGTACGGAGTGCCAGACCATGTGGGTTCGTTTGGGGATTTGCTCTCGATCAAGGTGACATGTTTAACCCTGGCAAATGGTATATTCTAGCACGGCTTCTCCTCTGGACAGCAGGAGGTTCCCACACAGGCTAGTGGAGATTTAGCCAAATCAATCACTTTGGATACACCAAGAAGGTACAAGAATGGTTTCTGGGCACCTGTTTCTAGCCTCTGGGAGAAGTAGAAAATTGCCACAAGCAAGCTACTGGAGATGTAGGCTCAGTGCGCCCTCTAGTGACCAGAGACAGGAGCACAGATATCACTCTGGTCTTGTGGCTATCACACAGTTTGATCCTGTGTAAACTATACAACGAGTGACCAGCCAAGGAAGACATGCTAGCTAGGCAAGGTAGAGGGTTCACCTGTCTTTGGAGGATGAGGGTCTTGCTTTGTGACTCAGCCTCATGAGCATTTGAAATGTCCATACAGCAAAGCCTGCTCCCAGATGGGAGAGATTGCTGAGTCTTGCTCTTCAGAGCTGGGACTCGGACCTGGATCTGAATGTCCCCAAAATGTTCCATGGTGGGGGGCCTTGAGTGGGGCCCATCACTAGTTAAACCATTCTGGCATCTGGTTGCCAGCTGGGAGGTCCAAGGGAATCATTGCAGGATTTCTCCACTGAGCCCACAAAAGCTTATACCCAAATAAATGTTATTAGTCTCTAAGCCCTGGTCTACACTAGGAGTTGAGGTTGAATTTAACAGCATTAAATCGATTTAACCCTGCACCCATCCACACGTCGAAGCCCTTTTTTTTTACTTAAAAGGCTCTTAAAATCGATTTCCTTACTCCACCCCCGACAAGGGGATTAGCGCTGAAATTGGCCTTGCCGGGTCAAATTTGGGGTAGTGTGGATGCAATTCAACAGTACTGGCCTCCAGGAACTATCACAGAGTGCTCCATTGTGACTGCTCTGGACAGCACTCTCAACTCAGATGCACTGGCCAGAAAGACAGAAAAAGGCCTATGAACTTTTGAATTTCATTTCCTGTTTGGCCAGCGTGGCGAACTGCAGGTGAGTGCAGAGCTCATCAGCAGAGGTGACCATGCAGAGCTCATCAGCAGAGGTGACCATGATGGAGTCCCAGAATCGCAAAAGAGCTCCAGCATGGACCAAACAGGAGGTACGGGATCTGATCACTGTATGGAGAGAGGAATCCGTGCTATCAGAACTCCGTTCCAGTTTTCGAAATACCAAAACATTTGTCAAAATCTCCCCGCACATGAAGGACAGAAGCCATAACAGGGACCTGAAGAAGTGCCGCGTGAAACTTTAAGGAGCTGAGGCAAGCCTACCAGAAAACCAAAGAGGCAAACGGCCGCTCCGGGTCAGAGCCCCAAACATGCCACTTCTATGATGAGCTGCATGCCTTTTTAGGGGATTCAGCCACCACTACCCCAACCAAGTGCTTTGACTCCGTCAATGGAGAGGGAGGCAACATGGAAGCAGGTTCTGGGGACGAGGAAGATAGCTCACAGCAAGCAAGCGGAGAAACCAGTTTTCCTGACAGCCAGGAACTGTTTCTCACCCTGGACCTGGAGCCACTATACCCCGAACCCACCCAAGGCTGCCTCCCAGACCCGCCAGGCAGAGAAGAGACCTCTGGTGAGAATACCTTTTAAAATAGTATACATGGTTTAAAAGCAAACGTGTTTAATGATTGATTTGCCCAGGCATTCACGGCCAGTACAGCTATTGGAAAAGTCTGTTAATGTGTCTGGGGATGGAGTGGAAATCCTCCAGGGAATCTCCATAAAGCTCTCCTGGATGTATTCCCAAAGCCTTTGCAAAGATTTCTGGGGAGGGCAGCCTTATTCCATCCACCATAGTAGGACACTTTACCACACCAGGCCAGTAGCACGTAGTCGGAAATCATTGCAGAACAAAGCATTGCAGCATATGTTTGCTGGTGTTCAAACAACATCCGTTCTTTATCTCTCTGTGTTATCCTCAGGAGAGTGATATCATTCATGGTCACCTGGTTGAAAGAGGGTGCTTTTCTAAAGGGGACATTCAGAGGTACCAGTTCCTGCTGGGCTGTTTGCCTGTGGCTGAACAGAAATGTTACCTGCTGTTAGACATGGGGAGGAGTTAGCCACACGGTGGGGGAGGCAAAATGTGACCTTGTAATGAAAGCACATGTGCTATGTATTGTGACAGGGAAAGGCCAGATGGCTATAGAAAAGTAGTCTTATTGGGATCCGGAAAGTGGGCAGGCGAAGCCCATCCACTGCTAAAGGATCCCCCCCAGCCTAAAAGGGGGATCCACAGGACCTAGATACCCAAAAAATTCCGGGGGACAACTAATAAAATAACAGGGACAGGAGTTCGGTCAAAGGGTCAAACGAAGAGAACCGGACGGGGACACCGAGCAGAGAACCCCGGACAGCGCCCACTGCTCCTCAAAGGCGTCAAGGGAGTCAGAGGACGCCGCCCAGAGGAACTCTGCCCGGATACGTGAACGGACCGAGGATTGGAAATAGGCCCTTCAGTCACAGGAGACTCCATCGGCCAACCTCCTCACTCTGGTTTTGTAGATGGCCATTTTAGCTAGGGCCAGGAGAAGGTTGACCAGGAGAGCCCATGACTTTGTGGGGCCACGCAAAGTGAGTGGATAAATGAGAAGGTGAGCGAAGAAGTGCAACCAAAACCGTAATAAAATATTGGTGAGGAACCGGAATAGGGCCTGCAGCCTGGCACACTCCAGGTATAAATGTGCCAGGGTATCCCTCACGCTGCAAAAGGGGCAGGTGTCTGGGATTGAAGTGAACCGCGCCAAGTACACGCCAGTGCTCACGGCTCCGTGAAGGAGCCGCCAACTGACATCCCCGGCGGGCCTTGGGACTAAGGTGGAATATAGGCTGGCCCCCTGGGGCTCCTCACCCTCCAAAGGTGGCAGGAGGTCCCGCCATTTTGTATCGGGGCGGGACACGAGGGTACGGGCGTGAAGGGTGTGGAGCACGAGCGTGTAGAGATGTTTTCTTGGCGCGGTTTGAAAGCAGACCAGCTGCATCTCGTGCAGCCGGCTTCTAGTGAAGGGGTCGGTTGGGTCCACGGGGCAGAGGTCCAATTAAAAGGTCCGGCGGGCCTGGGGTAACGGGGGGGCGAGGCGTGCCCTCATGCAGGACCCGGTCGAGATGAACCCGAGCAGCGGGCGGCAAAGCGGCCTTCACCTCCTGAAGTATGCGCCGGGGAGTACAAGGTCCGGAAAGCCCCATGCGCTGAGCGAAGGTTAGGGGATCCAGCCAGTCTCCCCGGTCATAGTCCAGGAGGTCTCCGACTCTTGTGACCTCTGCCAGGACCAACCTCTGGCGCACCGAGCGGGACTCTGCCACCTGCACACGGAGCTGGGGGTTATGTAGCAGGGGCTCCGCGAGGAGAACTACCTCCTCGGTAGCCGCCACGGACCTGAGGTTGTAAAGAGTTTCCAGGTCCGGAGGAGGTCCTGGTAGAAGACCGGCAGCCCGGAGAGGTCTCGCCCTCCCGCACATCTCCACCGGATCCGTGAGGGGAGTGCCATCTTCTGCCAGTAGGCAGATGATATGTTTCTTAGCCCCCCTCTTTTTTTCCAGGGCGTAGAAGAAGCGGGAGCCACAATCCATCTCCCGAAGGAGACGGATGCGGGATCGAACAAAGGCACCCCGGGCCCGATGGTCCTCGAGGCTCCGGAGCTCCTCCCGCTTCTCCCGGCACGCTCCGCAGAGGGGTGGATCCTCGGGGCTGGCGGCCAGACGCCTCTCCAGCTCTAAGACCTCCCGTTCCAACTGCTCTATCGCTGCATCCCTCCGTCGGCTGGCACCCCAGGTGTAGTCATGGCAGAAGAGCCGGGCGCGCACCTTCCCTAGGTCCCACCACCGCCGCGCCTAGGGAAAGGCACGCCGCTGCCCTCGCCAGGCCAGCCAGAACTCCCGGAAGGACGCCACGAAGCCCGCATCCTCCAGCAAGCTGTTGTTAAAATGCCAATAGGCCGGCCCCGGCCTCTGCGCGCAGAGGGAGGCTGTCACGGTGGCTATGTGATGGTCAGAAAATGGGGCCGGCCGGATGCTGGAAGAGTGGGCTCGTGAAAGATGAAAGCGTGATAAATAAATGCAGTCCAACCGGGAGTGGCGCGACCGATGGGCCTCCACCCGGACAAAGGTGAACGTGGAAGTGTCATCCGGGTGGTGGTCGCGCCAGACGTCCACCAGGGAGTGGTGTTCGACTATCTCCTGGAGGACGGCGACGGCGGCCGGGCTCTGCTCGGTCCCCGAGCGGTCCCGTTCCTCAAGGGTGATGTTAAAGTCCCCTCCCAAGACCAGGCACTCCTGAGGATCCAAGGTGCCGAGGAAGGCGGACGCCTGCTGATAGAATTGCAGCCGCTTCGGGCTCGCTGCTGGGGCATAGATGTTGATGAGGTTTACTACGAGCCCCTCCATGCGGATCCGGAGGTGCAGCAGGCGACCCGGCACAGCCTCGGCGACCCCCAGCACCTCGGGCCGTAGGTCGGGGGAGAACAGGGTCACCACTCCACCCGTATGAACTGTGAGGTTGCTAAAGTAGACCCTGTCCCCCCAATCCAGCCGCCAGCTGTCTTCGGCGGTCGGATCCGTATGGGTCTCCTGCAGGAAAACCACAGAGTACCTCCCCTCTCGAAGGAAGGAGAGCACCTGGGACCTGCGGAGACCCATCCTACAGCCACGGGTGTTCAATGTTGCGATGGTAAAGGGTGCCATGAGGAGGGCTGGGGGGGATCCTCGCCGCCAGCCCCGAGGATCCACCCCTCTGCGGAGCGTGCCGGGAGAAGCGGGAGGAGCTCCGGACCCTCGTGGACCATCGGACCCGGGGTGCCTTTGTTCGATCCCGCATCCGTCTCCTTCGGGAGATGGATTGCGGCTCCCGCTTCTTCTACGCCCTGGAGAAAAAGTGGGGGGCTAAGAAACATATCATCTGCCTACTGGCAGAAGATGGCACCCCCCTCACGGATCCGGTGGAGATGTGCGAGAGGGCGAGAGCCTTCTACGCAAGCCTATTCTCCCCGGATCCGACCGATCCTAACGCTTGCAGACTGCTCTGGTAGGAGCTCCCGACGGTCAGCGTGGGCGACCGAGACCGGCTAGAGCTGCCTCTCACTCTGGCCGAGTTCTCGGAAGCCCTCCGTCGCATGCCCACCAATAAATCTCCGGGCATGGACGGGCTGACCGTGGAGTTCTACCGCGTGTTCTGGGATATCCTGGGCCCAGACCTAGTCACCGTCTGGGCCGAGTCTTTGCAGAGCGGGGTCCTCCCTCTTTCGTGCAGGCGAGAGCCGTGCTCGCCTTATTGCCGAAGAAGGGGGACCTCCGCGATTTACGAAATTGGCGTCCCGTCTCGCTCCTCAGCACGGACTACAAAATCGTGGCAAAAGCCATCTCCCTGAGCCTAGGGTCCATGCTGGCGGACGTGGTCCACCCAGACCAGACCTACACCGTCCCGGGCCGCAGCATCTTCGACAACCTATATCTGGTCCGGGACGTATTGGAACTTGGGTGTAGGGATGGTCTGTCGTTCGCCCTCCTGTCCTTAGATCAGGAGAAGGCGTTCGACAGGATGGATCACGGGTATCTCCTGAGCACTCTGCAGGCATTTGGCTTCGGACCCAGGTTTGTGAACTTTCTCCGGGTGCTGTACGCTTCCGCAGAGTGTCTGGTAAGACTCAACTGGACCCTGACCGAACCGGTCAACTTCGGGCGAGGAGTACGGCAGGGGTGCCCCCTCTCAGGCCAGCTGTACGCTCTGGCGATCGAGCCCTTCCTCTGTCTCCTCCGAAGGAGGTTGACAGGGTTGGTGCTGAGGGAGCCGGAGCTGCGGCTGGTCCTGTCGGCGTACGCTGATGACGTGCTCCTCATGGTCCAGGACCCGGGCGACTTGGTGCGAGTGGAGGCTTGCCAGGCCATCTATTCAGCAGCCTCCTCTGCGCGGGTCAACTGGGTCAAGAGCTCTGGCTTGGTGGTAGGGGACTGGCGGCAGGCGAGCCCCCGCCCACCCGCGCTTCAAGCCATCCGGTGGAGCACGGGTCCGCTGCTCTATCTGGGCGTTTACCTTTCTGCCACGCATCCCTCTCCGCCGGAGAACTGGCAGAATTTAGAGGGCGGGGTGATAGAGCGGCTCCGGAAATGGACAGGACTACTCCGGTGCCTCTCCCTTCGAGGGAGAGCGTTAGTGCTTAATCAACTAATCCTGTCCATGCTTTGGTACCGGCTTAACACCCTGGTCCCGGCCCCGGCTTTCCTGACCAACTTGCGGACACCGATTCTGGAGTTCTTTTGGTCAGGACTGCACTGGGTCCCTGCAGGGGTTCTCCATCTACCTGTGGAGGAGGGAGGGCAGGGCCTCAAATGTCTGCTTACTCAGGTCCATGTCTTCCGCCTCCAGACCCTGCAGAGGCTCCTTTATGGTGCAGGTAGTCCGGCGTGGAGCATACTGGCGCACGCCTTCCTGCGCCGCTTCCGAGGGCTCCGATATGAGGGCAAGCTGGACTTTGTTGCGGGAGACACGGACATCTTCTAGGAACTCCCGCAACTCCTCTCGCAGTGCATGGGGGGCTGGGGTTATGGTCTGGTTGCTTCCCGATGGGGCCGATGGTACAGCCCCCTGGCAAAGCGAGACGGGCAGACAGGGTGCGGACCCCCGACGGGGCTCTTGACGGGTTGACCTGAATGCTGGGGCGATAGGGGGCGGCGGAGGGAGGATAGCAGCCCCTGGTGGGTCGGGACGGGCAAACACAAAGGCCATTCCCTGGGAGTCATCTGTTGGAAAGGGGAAGGAGACTGTCCCAGGGGTGGCAATAATATCTCGGGAGGTGGGCGGGATAAGGGCAGGGGCAGGGGTAGAGGTGAGAGTCTGGGTCGGGAGAGGGCTCTCACTGATGCCGGGCGCAAGCTCTCTGGAGGATTTGGCAGCCATGGCATCAGGAGGTGGACTTTCTTCTGTAGGGTCCTCTCCCGGAAAGGAGGTTGAATGCTCCTCACCAGCGAGGGATGCCCCTGGTGGCTCAGGTTCCAGCCGTGTAGCACTGGCCGTGGCCTCAAGTGGCTCGGCAGCTCTCAGCGGGGTGCCCTCTGCAGCCGGGTTGATGGAGGAATCCAGGGGCTCCTCGGAGGTGGGAGCAGAAGCAACGGTTAGGGGGAGGGAACATGGGGAAAGGGGGGCTGGAGTGAAGTCGCCCAGATCGAGGCCCGCTGGCATAGGATCGTCCTCCCCCTGGGTGATCGGGGTCAGACCCAGGGCCTCGATCTCCTCAAATATAGATGGGAAATTGTTTTCCGCTACCCCGGGATTTTCCCCGCCGGCACCTGACGTGACGGTTACTTCGTGGCACACTGGGATTTCAGATGGTGCCTCAGGGGTCTTGGAGGGGAGGGACTCCCGTGGAGGGGAGATACCCCCTTCCAGTGCTGCCACGTCTTCCCGAGCCGGCTCTGGTGGATGGAACACATCCGTGGGTAGAGCGGAAGGCTCGGCATCGGTGCCCCCCTTCCTGGTCTTCCGAGGGGCCTCCGCGTCAGATGGGAGGAGCGGAGCTCGAGCCTTCCGCTTGCCCCGCTTCCCCTGGACTAGGGCCCAGCCCGCCATGGCATCATCTGAGGTCTGGCTAGCAGGGGTTGTGTCAGGGGGCAGAGACGATGGCTCAGGGACTCGAGGGGGTAACGGTGGGGCAGCACAAGGGAGGGAAGATTCCCCTTGGGGCGGGCCCTCTCCCATGCCCGGCGTTGTCCCTGCCGCACCCTCCTCCACAGGCCCCACCAGATTGCAAACAGTGGGGGCGGGGTTCTCCCGCTCGTCTGGGCATAGTGGGGGAGGTGCCCCTTGGGCCCGAGCGGGAGCAATGGTGGACTGGGAAGGAGGAGGGGCGGTTTCAGGCGCCGGGCAGCCAGGGGCGTCGGCGATGACGGGGCCGGTGCCCTGCCGGGGCTCAGGGGTCCTGGATTCCCCTCCTTCCCGGGCCAAGGGGCAGTCCTTCCGGACGTACCCCATCGCCCGGCAGAAGTAGCACCGGGCCTCCCCCGTGGAATAATGCACCCTGTAATGGGTCCCCTGGTAGGGGACTAGGAAGGACCCCTCCAGTGCCTCTCCGTGGCGCACCGCCGGCGGCAGTTGAAGCTGCACTTGCCGGCGGAACGAGAGGACGTGACGGAGGGCGGGGTCTTTGCAGCCCAACGGGAGAGGGCTGATGACAGAGATGGGCTTCCCCAAGGCAGAAAGGGCGGGTAACAGGGCGGCATTGGGGAGAAAGGGAGGAACGGAGGTCAGGACCAGGCGGACGCCCAGGTCCTCTAGCGGCTCTAAAGGGAAGAACACGCCCCCCACTGCCAGGCCCTTCTCCACCGCCTCCTGGGCAGCGGCCTCCGATGCTAAGAAGAAGACGACCTTGCCATACATTTTGGAGGCCGCCACAATGGCCGTGGGCCCCACCGCCCTCGCCAACGCCCGCACATAGGTCTCC
Organism: Dermochelys coriacea; assembly: GCF_009764565.3. Classification (NCBI taxonomy): domain Eukaryota; kingdom Metazoa; phylum Chordata; order Testudines; family Dermochelyidae; genus Dermochelys; species Dermochelys coriacea. Next base: position 39,378,105 of record NC_050077.1, read on the forward strand.
ACGTGGGGTGAAGCGGGCACCAGGAGGCAACGGACGCCGTGCTTCCTGGTCATGGTGGGAAAGGGGCCCCGGCCGCTATAGATGGTAGCGGAGGCAGTGGGCTGGAGAAAAGATGTAGCGGCAGGCGGGGGGGCTGCCGCACCTGGGCGTATGCTCTGGGGGCCGGGGGAGGATCACCTACAGAGCTGGTGGAGGGAACAGCGGGGAGGGGAGCCTCAGCTGGAGATGGGGCCGGGGTATCGGGGACAGCCCCTACCATGGAGGGCCTGGTCTTTTTAGCGGGGCCCTTCCCCTTCTTCTTCCCCTGGCCCTTCCCGCCAGCTGGGGGGACTCCCCCCAAATCTGAGGGGGTGATAGACGTGGCAGCAGTGGAAGTCACCCCGGTGCCCATCGCTGCTGGTGCCCCAGCGGGGGCGATGGCAGATGGTTTGGCGGCAGAAGTAGAAGTTTCGGGGGGTGACAGAGGGGCAGGCGGGGGAGAGGGAGCTCGGGCTACTGGAGAGGTCTCACCCGTCTCATCCCCCGCCATCATGAGCAAGGAGGAAAGGGAGGACATCAAAAGGAGGAGGGGAGAGGGGAAGCAGGTCGACCACTCCTCCCCGCTAGGCTGCAGGCAGGGGAGGAGGGCGCCAAAAGGGGTGGGCTGGACAGGGGGCAATCAGGGGTTAGGAGTCAGTCACCGACACAAGGTGGAAATTCCGGCTCCTCTTGGTGCACTATGGGGGGCAGGATTCAACAACATTGAAGGTGCAGTGAAGAGGGTTGCAACTGAAATGGGGAATTGCACAAGCGCATGGGAGGGGGCATGGGCACATGGAGCGAGGGGCTAAGCGATCTGGAGGTACAATAGGGAAACCAAGGGGCTAGCTTCAGAGGCTGGGGCGGGGCAAACAAACAAAGGCTGCAGAAGGAAATGGGCGGGGCAGGCAAACAAACTGAAGCTAGTAAGGGGGGCTGGAGCAAAAGAGGAGGCAAAGCAAGTGGCAAATGGGGCAGGTAGTAAAGGGCAAAGCTGGGGGATAGGCAGTCCAGGGGGGGCACATGTACCCATGTGCACTTGCACAAGTCTTTTTTAGCTTGCTGCTGCTTCTGGCCCAAAGGGTGGAAATAGGGCGTGGCAAGCCAAGCAAGCAGCTGAGTCCAGAGGCAGGAGCTGAGGCAGATGGTATACAGCCAGTGGGGGTGGTGGAGGGGGCAGCGGTGGTAGTAATAGTGGTGGGGGTTGGGGGGGACACACAGATGGATCGGGGGGCAGCTCCACACCACACCCCCTGTGTCCCTACAAACACAGTCAAAACCCCCACCACAAGAGCACAGTTTGAAAATTACTCAGTCTTAGGGCCCCCTCCACGGTGGTCTGCAAAGTCTCTAGGTGCTGCCCCACTGGCAGATGATCCTTTTCTTCTCCTCCTCGGGCTTCAGCAGCTCCAGGCAGCGGCCTCTGCAGCAGCAGCAGCAGCAGCTCCAGGAACTCCAGGTGGTAGTCCAGGCAGGCAGAATGGACCCCTCTCAGGTGGTGGTGCTGGTGGTGGTATCCACAACAGCAGTGGCTGGGGTTCCTCACTCCTCCTCTCTGGGGAGTGGGCTAGCAGCCCCCTCCCCACCCCAGGGCTGCAGTTGGAGCAGTAGCAGCACCCAACAGTGGGGGGTCCAGCAGCCAAGTAGCAGAGAATGGGGGGTGTCTGGCCCAGCCAGGGGAGCAGCTGGAGCAGCAGGGAGAGCTTAGGGCCTAGCAGCAGCAGGAGTAGCGGCTTCCCACCTCCCTCCAAGCTAGAAGGCTATGGGAGAGCAGTCTTATTGGGATCCGGGAAGTGGGCGGGCGTTAAGCCCGTCCACTGCTAAAGGGTCCCCCCCAGCCTAAAAGGGGGATCCACAGGACCTAGATACCCAAAAAATTCCGGGGGACAACTAATAAAATAACAGGGACAGGAGTGCGGTCAAAGGGTCAAAAGAAGGGAACCGGACGGGGACACCGAGCAGAGAACCCCGGACAGAGCCCACTGCTCCTCAAAGGCGTCGAGGGAGTCAGAGGACGCCGCCCAGAGGAACTCTGCCCGGATACGTGAACGGACCGAGGATCGGAAATAGGCCCTACAGTCACAGGAGACTCCATCGGCCAACCTCCTCACTCTGGTTTTGTAGATGGCCATTTTAGCTAGGGTCAGGAGGAGGTTGACCAGGAGATCCCGTGACTTTGTGGGGCCACGGATAGGGAGTGCATAAATGAGAAGGTGAGGGGAGAAGTGCAACCAAAAACGTAATAAGATATTGGTGAGGAGCCGGAATAGGGGCTGCAGCCTGGCACACTCCAGGTAGACATGTGCCAGGGTATCCCTCACGCCGCAAAAGGGGCAGGTGTCTGGGATTGTGGTGAACCGCGCCAAGTATACGCCCGTGCTCACGGCTCCGTGAAGGAGCCGCCAACTGACATCCCCGGCGGGCTTTGGGACTAAGATGGAATATAGGCTGGCCCACCGGGGCTCTTCACCCTCCAAAGGTGGCAGGAGGTCCCGCCATTTTGTATCGGGGCGGGACACGAGGGTGCGGGCGTGAAGGGTGTGGAACACGAGCGTGTAGAGATGTTTTCTTGGTGCGGTTTGAAAACAGACCGGCTGCATCTCGTGCAGCCGGCTTCTAGTGAAGGGGTGAAGGGATCGGTTGGGTCCACGGGGGAGGGGTCCAATTAAAAGGTCCGGTGGGCCTGGGGTAGTGGGTGGGCGGGGCGTGCCCTCGTGCAGGACCCGGTCGAGATAAACCCGAGCAGCGGGCGGCAAAGCGGCCTTCACCTCCTGAAGTATGCGTCGGGGAGTACAAGGTCTGGAAAGCCCCATGCGCTGAGCGAAGGTTAGGGGATCCAGCCAATCTCCCCGGTCATAGTCCAGGAGGTCTCCGACTCTTGTGACCTCTGCCAGGACCAACCTCTGGCGCACCGAGCGGGACTCCGCCACCTGCAAACGGAGCTGGGGGTTGTGTAGCAGGGGCTCCGCGAGGAGATCTGCCCCCTCGGTGGCCGCCACGGACCTGCTCGTTGTAAAGAGTTTCCAGGTCCGGAGGAGGTCCTGGTAGAAGACCGGCAGCCCGGAGAGGTCTCGCGGAAGACCTCTCGGATGGAGATAAAGGAGCTGCCGGTCGTATCGGAGCCCTCGGAAGCGGCGCAGGAAGGCGTGCGCCAGTATGCTCCACGCCGGACTACCTGCACCATAAAGGAGCCTCTGCAGGGTCTGGAGGCGGAAGACATGGACCTGAGTAAGCAGACATTTGAGGCCCTGCCCTCCCTCCTCCACAGGTAGATGGAGTACCCCTGCAGGGACCCAGTGCAGTCCTGACCAAAAGAACTCCAGAATCGATGTCCGCAGGTTGGTCAGGAAAGCCGGGGCCGGGACCAGGGTGTTGAGCCGGTACCAAAGCATGGACAGGACTAGTTGATTAAGCACTAAGGCTCTCCCTCGAAGGGAGAGACACCGGAGCAGTCCTGTCCATTTCCGGAGCCGCTCTATCACCCCGCCCTCTAAATTCTGCCAGTTCTCCGGCGGAGAGGGATGCGTGGCAGAAAGGTAAACGCCCAGATAGAGCAGCGGACCCGTGCTCCACCGGATGGCTTGAAGCGCGGGTGGGCGGGGGCTCGCCTGCCGCCAGTCCCCTACCACCAAGCCAGAGCTCTTGACCCAGTTGACCCGCGCAGAGGAGGCTGCTGAATAGATGGCCTGGCAAGCCTCCACTCGCACCAAGTCGCCCGGGTCCTGGACCATGAGGAGCACGTCATCAGCGTACGCCGACAGGACCAGCCGCAGCTCCGGCTCCCTCAGCACCAACCGTTTTGTTCAATATCTTCATAAATGATCTGGAGGATGGTGTGGATTGCACTCTCAGCAAATTTGCGGATGATACTAAACTGGGAGGAGTGGTAGATACGCTGGAGGGGAGGGATAGGATACAGAAGGACCTAGACAAATTGGAGGATTGGGCCAAAAGAAATCTAATGAGGTTCAATAAGGATAAATGCAGGGTCCTGCACTTAGGATGGAAGAATCCAATGCACCGCTACAGACTAGGGACCGAATGGCTCGGCAGCAGTTCTGCGGAAAAGGACCTAGGGGTGACAGTGGACGAGAAGCTGGATATGAGTCAGCAGTGTGCCCTTGTTGCCAAGAAGGCCAATGGCATTTTGGGTTGTATAAGTAGGGGCATAGCGAGCAGATCGAGGGACGTGATCGTTCCCCTCTATTCGACACTGGTGAGGCCGCATCTGGAGTACTGTGTCCAGTTTTGGGCCCCACACTACAGGAAGGATGTGGATAAATTGGAAAGAGTACAACGAAGGGCAACAAAAATGATTAGGGGTCTAGAGCACATGACTTACGAGGAGAGGCTGAGGGAGCTGGGATTGTTTAGTCTGCAGAAGAGAAGAATGAGGGGGGATTTGATAGCTGCTTTCAACTACCTGAAAGGGGGTTTCAAAGAGGATGGCTCTAGACTGTTCTCAATGGTAGCAGATGACAGAACGAGGAGTAATGGTCTCAAGTTGCAATGGGGGAGGTTTAGATTGGATATTAGGAAAAACTTTTTCACTAAGAGGGTGGTGAAACACTGGAATGCGTTACCTAGGGAGGTGGTAGAATCTCCTTCCTTAGAGGTTTTTAAGGTCAGGCTTGACAAAGCCCTGGCTGGGATGATTTAACTGGGACTTGGTCCTGCTTTGAGCAGGGGGTTGGACTAGATGACCTTCTGGGGTCCCTTCCAACCCTGATATTCTAACCCTGTCAACCTCCTTCGGAGGAGACAGAGGAAGGGCTCGATCGCCAGAGCGTAGAGCTGGCCTGAGAGGGGGCACCCCTGCCGTACTCCTCGCCCGAAGTTGACCGGTTCGGTCAGGGTCCAGTTGAGTCTTACCAGACACTCTGCGGAAGCGTACAGCACCCGGAGAAAGTTCACAAACCTGGGTCCGAAGCCAAACGCCTGCAGAGTGCTCAGGAGATACCCGTGATCCATCCTGTCGAACGCCTTCTCTTGATCTAAGGACAGGAGGGCGAACGACAGACCATCCCTACACCCAAGTTCCAATAGGTCCCGGACCAGATATAGGTTGTCGAAGATGCTGCGGCCCGGGACGGTGTAGGTCTGGTCTGGGTGGACCACGTCCGCCAGCACGGACCCTAGCCTCAGGGAGATGGCTTTTGCCACGATTTTGTAGTCCGTGCTGAGGAGCGAGACGGGACGCCAATTTCGTAAATCGCGGAGGTCCCCCTTCTTCGGCAATAAGGCGAGCACGGCTCGCCTACACGAAAGAGGGAGGACCCCGCTCTGCAAAGACTCGGCCCAGACGGTGACTAGGTCTGGGCCCAGGACGTCCCAGAACACGCGGTAGAACTCCACTGTTAGCCCGTCCATGCCCGGAGATTTATTGGTGGGCATGCGACGGAGGGCTTCCGAGAACTCGGCCAGAGTGAGAGGCAGCTCTAGCCGGTCTCGGTCGCCCACGCTGACCGTCGGGAGCTCCTCCCACAGCACTCTGCAAGCGTTAGGATCGGTCGGATCCGGGGAGAAAAGGCTTGCGTAGAAGGCTCTCGCCCTCTCGCACATCTCCACCGGATCCGTGAGGGGGGTGCCATCTTCTGCCAGTAGGCAGATGATATGTTTCTTAGCCCCCCTCTTTTTTTCCAGGGCGTAGAAGAAGCGGGAGCCGCAATCCATCTCCCGAAGGAGACGGATGCGGGATCGAACAAAGGCACCCCGGGCCCGATGGTCCTCGAGGCTCCGGAGCTCCTCCCGCTTCTCCCGGCATGCTCCGCAGAGGGGTGGATCCTCGGGGCTGGCGGCCAGACGCCTCTCCAGCTCTAAGACCTCCCGTTCCAACTGCTCTATCGCTGCATCCCTCCGTCGGCTGGTGCCCCGGGTGTAGTCACGGCAGAAGAGCCGGGCGTGCACCTTCCCTACGTCCCACCACCGCCGTGCCGAGGGAAAGGCACGCCGCTGCCCTCGCCAGGCTACCCAGAACTCCCGGAAGGACGCCACGAAGCCCGCATCCTCCAGCAAGCTGTTGTTAAAATGCCAATAGGCCGGCCCCGGCCTCTCCGCGCAGAGGGAGGCTGTCACAGTGGCTATGTGATGGTCAGAAAATGGGGCCGGCCGGATGTTGGAGGAGTGGGCTCGTGTAAGATGAAAGCGTGATAAATAAATGCGGTCCAACCGGGAGTGGCGCGACCGATGGGCCTCCACCCGGACAAAGGTGAACGTGGAAGTGTCATCCGGGTGGTGGTCGCGCCAGACGTCCACCAGGGAGTGGTGTTCGACTATCTCCTGGAGGACGGCGACGGTGGCCGGGCTCTTCTCGGTCCCCGAGCGGTCCCGTTCCTCAAGGGTGATGTTAAAGTCCCCTCCCAGGACCAGGCACTCCTGAGGATCCAAGGTGCCGAGGAAGGCGGATGCCTGCTGATAGAATTGCAGCCGCTCTGGGCTCGCTGCTGGGGCATAGATGTTGACGAGGTTGACTACGAGCCCCTCCATTTGGACCCGGAGGTGCAGCAAGCGACCCGGCACAGCCTCGGCGACCCCCAGCACCTCGGGCCGTAGGTCGGGGGAGAACAGGGTCGCCACTCCACCCGTATGAACTGTGAGGTGGCTAAAGTAGACCCTGTCTCCCCAATCCAGCCGCCAGCTGTCTTCGGCGGTCGGATCCGTATGGGTCTCCTGCAGGAAAACCACAGAGTACCTCCCCTCTCGAAGGAAGGAGAGCACTTGGGACCTGCGGAGACCCATCTTACAGCCACGGGTGTTCAATGTTGTGATGGTAAAGGGTGCCATGAGGAGGGCTGGGGGGGATCCTCGCCGGTAGGAATGTTCGTGGCTCCCGGCGGGCCGCGTAGCAGTCCGTGACCCACCCCGTAGGTGAGTAAGGAGTCACGGAAGTGGCGGACCCGCTGGTAGGCCGCGGCGCCCTGTCTCCCGGTCCTTTTCCCCTCCCCCATGAGGGCCCTTGCGGCCCGGAGGATTTGATTAAAGTCCCCCCATCGCTGGAGGGCAAGCTGGACTTTGTTGCGGGAGCCACGGACGTCTTCTAGGAACTCCCGCAACTCCTCTCGCAGCGCATGGGGGGCTGGGGTTATGGTCTGGTTGCTTCCCGATGGGGTCCTTGGTACAGCCCCCTGGCCCAGCGGGACGGGCAGACAGGGTGCGGACCCCCGACGGGGCTCTTGATGGGTTGACCTGAGTGCTGGGGCGATAGGGGGCGGCAGAGGCAGGATAGCAGCCCCTGGTGGGTCGGGACGGGCAAACACAAAGGCCATTCCCTGGGAGTCATCTGTTGGAAAGGGGAAGGAGACTGTCCCAGGGGTGGCAATAATATCTCGGGAGGTGGGCGGGAGAAGGGCAGGGGCAGGGGTAGAGGTGAGAGTCTGGGTCAGGAGAGGGCTCTCACCGATGCCGGGCGCAAGCTGTCTGGTGGATTTGGCAGCCACGGCATCAGGAGGTGGACTTTCTTCTGTAGGGTCCTCTCCCGGAAAGGAGGTCGAATGCTCCTCACCAGCGAGGGATGCCCCTGGTGGCTCAGGTTCCAGCCGTGTGGCACTGGCCGTCGCCTCAACTGGCTCGGTGGCTCTCAGCAGGGTGCCTTCTGCAGCCGGGTTGATGGAGGAGTCCAGGGGCTCCTCGGAGGTGGGAGCAGAAGCAACGGTTAGGGGGAGGGAGTATGGGGAAAGGGGGGCTGGAAAGAAGTCGCCCAGATCGAGGCCCGCTGGCATAGGATCGTCCTCCCCTTGGGTGACTGGGGTCAGACCCAGGGCCTCGATCTCCTCATATATAGAGGGGAAATTGTTTTCCGCTACCCCGGGATTCTCCCCGCCGGCACCTGACGCGATGGTTACTTCGGGGCACACTGGGGTTTCAGATGGTGCCTCGGGGGTCTTGGAGGGGAGGGACTCCCGTGGAGGGGAGATACCGTCTTCCAGTGCTGCCACGTCTTCCCCAGCCGGCTCTAGTGGGTGGAACACACCCGTGGGTAGAGCGGAAGGCTCGGCATCGGTGCCCCCCTTCCTGGTCTTCCGGGGGGCCTCCGCGTCACATGGGAGGAGCGGAGCTCGAGCCTTCCGCTTGCCCCGCTTCCCCTTGACTAGGGCCCAGCCCTCCATGGCATCATCCGGGGGCTGGCTAGCAGGGGTTGTGTCAGGGGGCAGAGGCGATGGCTCAGGGACTCGAGGGGGTAACGGTGGGGCAGCACAAGGGAGGGAAGATTCCCCTTAGGGCGGGTCCTCTCCCATGCAGGGCGGTGTCCCTGCCGCACCCTCCTCCACAGGCCCCGCCAGATTGCAAACAGCGGGGGATGGGTTCTCCCGCTCGTTTGGGCATAGTGGGGGAGGTACCCCTTGGGCCCGAGCGGGAGCAATGGTGGACTAGGAAGGAGGAGGGGCAGTTTCTGGTGCCGGGCAGCCAGGGGCGTCGGCGATGACGGGGCCGGTGCCCTGCCGGGGCTCGGGGGTTCTGAGTGCCCCTTCTTCCCGGGCCAGGGGGCAGTCCCTCCAGACGTGCCCCATCGCCCGGCAGAGGTAGCACCGGGCCTCCCCGGTGGAATAATGCACCCTGTAACGGGCCCCCTGGTAGGGGACTAGGAGGGACCCCTCCAGTGCCTCTTTGTCGCGCGCCGCCGGCGGCAGTTGAAGCTGCACTTGCCGGCGGAAGGAGAGGACGTGACGGAGGGCGGGGTCTTTGCAGCCCAACGGGAGAGGGCTGATGACAGAGATGGGCTTTCCCAAGGTAGAAAGGGTGGGTAAAAGGGCGGCATTGGGCAGAAAGGGAGGGACGGAGGTCAGAACCAGGCGGACGCCCAGGTCCTCTAGTGGCTCTAAGGGGACGAACACGCCCCCCACCGCCAGGCCCTTCTCCACCGCCTCCTGGGCGGCGGCCTCCGATGCTAGGAAGAAGACGACCTTGCCATACATTTTGGAGGCCGCCACAATGGCCGTGGGCCCCACCACCCTCGCCAATGCCCGCACATAGGTCTCCACGTGGGGCGAGGCGGGCACCAGGAGGCAACGGACGCCGTGCTTCCTGGTCATGGTGGGAAAGGGGCCCCGGCCGCTATAGATGGTAGCGGAGGCGGTGGGCTGGAGAAATGATGTAGCGGCAGGCGGGGGGGCTGCCGCCACCTGGGCGTATGCTCTAGGGGCCGGGGGAGGGACACCTGCAGAGCTGGTGGAGGGAAAAGCGGGGAGGGGCGCCCCAGCTGGAGATGGGGCCGGAGCATCGGGGACAGCCCCTGCCATGGAGGGCCTGGTCTTTTTAGCGGGGCCCTTCCCCTTCTTCTTCCCCTGGCCCTTCCCGCCGGCTGGGAGGACTCCCCCCAAATCTGAGGGGGTGATAGACGTGGCAGCAGTGGAGGTCACCCCGGTGCCCGTCGCTGCTGGTGCCCCAGCGGGGGCGATGCCAGATGGTTTGGCAGCGGAGGTAGAAGCTTGGGGGGGTGACGGAGGGGCAGGCGGGGGAGGGGGAGCTCGGGCTACTGGAGAGGTCTCACCCGTCTCATCCCCCGCCATCATGAGCAAGGAGGAAAGGGGGGACACCAAAAGGAGGAGGGGAGAGGGGAAGCAGGTCGACCACTCCTCCCCGCTAGGCTGCAGGCAGGGGAGGAGGGCGCCAAAAGGGGTGCGCTGGACGGGGGGCAATCAGGGGTTAGGGGTCAGTCACCGACACAAGGTGGAATTCCGGCTCCTCTTGGTGCACTACGGGAGGGGGGGATATAACAACATTGCGGGTGCAGTGAAGAGGGTTGCAACTGAAATGGGGAGTTGCACAAGCGCATGGGAGGGGGCATGGGCACACGAAGCGAGGGGCTAAGCGGTCTGGGGGTCGAACAGGGAAACCAAGGGGCTAGCTTCAGAGGCTGGGGCGGGGCAAACAAACAAAGGCTGCAGAAGGAAATGGGCGGGCCAGGCAAACAAACTGAAGCTAGTAAGGGGGGCTGGAGCAAAAGAGGAGGCAAAGTAAGTGGCAAATGGGGCAGGTAGTAAAGGGCAAAGCTGGGGGGTAGGCAGTCCGGGGGGGGGCACATGTGCCCATGTGCACTTGCACAAGTCTTTTTTAGCTGGCTGCTGCTTCTGGCCCCAAGGGTGGAAATAGGATGTGGCAAGCCAAGCAAGCAGCTGAGTCCAGAGGCAGGAGCTGAGGCAGATGATATACAGCCAGTGGGGGTGGTGGAGGGGGCAGCGGTGGTGGTAATAGTGGTGGGGGTTGGGGGGGACACACAGATGGATCGGGGGGCAGCTCCACGCCACACCCCCCGTGTCCCTACAAACACAGTCAAGACCCCCACCACAAGAGCACAGTTTGAAAATTACTCAGTCTTAGGGCCCCCTCCACGGTGGTCTGCAAAGTCTCTAGGTGCTGCCCCACTGGCAGATGATCCTCTTCTTCTCCTCCTCGGGCTTCAGCAGCTCCAGGCAGCGGCCTCTGCAGCAGCAGCAGCTCCAGGAAATCCAGGTGGTGATCCAGGTAGGCAGAAAGGACCCCTCTCAGGTGGCGGTGGTGGTGGTGGTATCCACAACAGCAGTTGCTGGGGTCCCTCACTCCTCCTCTCTGGGGAGTGGGCTAGCAGCCCCCCCCCGGGGCTGCAGTTGCAGCAGTAGCAGCACCCAAGTGTGGGGGGTCCAGCAACCAGGTAGCAGAGAACGGGGGGTGTCTGGCTCAGCCAGGGGAGTAGCTGGAGCAGCAGGGAGAGCTTAGGGCCTAGTAGCAGCAGGAGTAGCAGCTTCCCACCTCCCTCCAAGCTAGAAGGCTATGGGAGAGCAGTCTTATTGGGATCCGGGAAGTGGGCGGGCGAAGCCCGTCCACTGCTAAAGGGTCCCCCCCAGCCTAAAAGGGGGATCCACAGGACCTAGATACCCAAAAAATTCCGGGGGACAACTAATAAAATAACAGGGACAGGAGTGCGGTCAAAGGGTCAAAAGAAGGGAACCGGACGGGGACACCGAGCAGAGAACCCCGGACAGAGCCCACTGCTCCTCAAAGGCGTCAAGGGAGTCAGAGGATGCCGCCCAGAGGAACTCTGCCCGGATACGTGAACGGACCGAGGATCGGAAATAGGCCCCACAGTCACAGGAGACTCCATCGGCCAACCTCCTCACTCTGGTTTTGTAGATGGCCATTTTAGCTAGGGCCAGGAGGAGGTTGACCAGGAGATCCCGGGACTTTGTGGGGCCACGGATAGGGAGTGCATAAATGAGAAGGTGAGGGGAGAAGTGCAACCAAAAACGTAATAAGATATTGGTGAGGAGCCGGAATAGGGGCTGCAGCCTGGCACACTCCAGGTAGACATGTGCCAGGGTATCCCTCACGCCGCAAAAGGGGCAGGTGTCTGGGATTGTGGTGAACCGTGCCAAGTACACGCCCGTGCTCACGGCTCCGTGAAGGAGCCGCCAACTGACATCCCCGGCGGGCTTTGGGACTAAGATGGAATATAGGCTGGCCCACCGGGGCTCCTCACCCTCCAAAGGTGGCAGGAGGTCCCGCCATTTTGTATCGGGGCGGGACACGAGGGTGCGGGCGTGAAGGGTGTGGAACACGAGCGTGTAGAGATGTTTTCTTGGCGCGGTTTGAAAACAGACCGGCTGCATCTCGTGCAGCCGGCTTCTAGTGAAGGGGTGAAGGGATCGGTTGGGTCCACGGGGGAGGGGTCCAATTAAAAGGTCCGGCGGGCCTGGGGTAGTGGTGGGCGGGGCGTGCCCTCGTGCAGGACCCGGTCGAGATAAACCCGAGCAGCGGGCGGCAAAGCGGCCTTCACCTCCTGAAGTATGCATCGGGGAGTACAAGGTCTGGAAAGCCCCATGCGCTGAGCGAAGGTTAGGGGATCCAGCCAGTCTCCGCGGTCATAGTCCAGGAGGTCTCCGACTCTTGTGACCTCTGCCAGGACCAACCTCTGGCGCACCGAGCGGGACTCCGCCACCTGCAAACGGAGCTGGGGGTTGTGTAGCAGGGGCTCCGCGAGGAGATCTGCCCCCTCGGTGGCCGCCACGGACCTGCTCGTTGTAAAGAGTTTCCAGGTCCGGAGGAGGTCCTGGTAGAAGACCGGCAGCCCGGAGAGGTCTCGCGGAAGACCTCTCGGATGGAGATAAAGGAGCTGTCGGTCGTATCGGAGCCCTCGGAAGCGGCGCAGGAAGGCGTGCGCCAGTATGCTCCACGCCGGACTACCTGCACCATAAAGGAGCCTCTGCAGGGTCTGGAGGCGGAAGACATGGACCTGAGTAAGCAGACATTTGAGGCCCTGCCCTCCCTCCTCCACAGGTAGATGGAGAACCCCTGCAGGGACCCAGTGCAGTCCTGACCAAAAGAACTCCAGAATCGATGTCCGCAGGTTGGTCAGGAAAGCCGGGGCCGGGACCAGGGTGTTGAGCCGGTACCAAAGCATGGACAGGACTAGTTGATTAAGCACTAACGCTCTCCCTCGAAGGGAGAGGCACCGGAGCAGTCCTGTCCATTTCCGGAGCCGCTCTATCACCCCGCCCTCTAAATTCTGCCAGTTCTCCGGCGGAGAGGGATGCGTGGCAGAAAGGTAAACGCCCAGATAGAGCAGCGGACCCGTGCTCCACCGGATGGCTTGAAGCGCGGGTGGGCGGGGGCTCGCCTGCCGCCAGTCCCCTACCACCAAGCCAGAGCTCTTGACCCAGTTGACCCGCGCAGAGGAGGCTGCTGAATAGATGGCCTGGCAAGCCTCCACTCGCACCAAGTCGCCCGGGTCCTGGACCATGAGGAGCACGTCATCAGCGTATGCCGACAGGACCAGCCGCAGCTCCGGCTCCCTCAGCACCAACCCTGTCAACCTCCTTCGGAGGAGACAGAGGAAGGGTTCGATCGCCAGAGCGTAGAGCTGGCCTGAGAGGGGGCACCCCTGCCGTACTCCTCGCCCGAAGTTGACCGGTTCGGTCAGGGTCCAGTTGAGTCTTACCAGACACTCTGCGGAAGCGTACAGCACCCGGAGAAAGTTCACAAATCTGGGTCCGAAGCCAAACACCTGCAGAGTGCTCATTAGATACCCGTGATCCATCCTGTCGAACGCCTTCTCCTGATCTAAAGACAGGAGGGCGAACGACAGACCATCCCTACACCAAG